>NW_011501176.1:32840-54794 GCF_000495115.2 Populus euphratica
TTTAATATTTGTGGGTGTAAAATTACACGATAAAGTATACCTTCAAGCATTAAAGATACAAAGCATAAATAAATGCTAAAATTTAGACTTTAGAATGGCTAGGATTTAACCCGATAAGGTAGAGACTCTCTCACGAAGAGAGATCGGCCTTGAGCCTTAGATAAGACCAATAAATAGCAACCCAACCTAAAAAATAATCAAACAACAATGTAGCTTACTTTAGGTAGGGTGCACTAGGGGTGATGCGTCTTTCCCTTGCATAACCAGTCCCTTACTTAGACTCTCACAGACCATAGGTTCCTAGTGACCATAATACTAGGTGGCGACTCCTAAAAATTAATCATAATTTTTCCAACACACAATACCCCACAATAGGAGGCATGACAGAGAGCATCCGCCGTCGCCAGATGACATCGTCCCCGCGATAGGATGGCAACTCCACTAGGGAAAGCCATGTTTGGTCGAACTAAACTTTGCTTGTTTGATTATTTTCCTTTTTATTGGCATTTAATTTTAGCTCATATTTTTACTGCCTTAGAATGCATTTTAATTTTATGAATAAACCTAATTCTAGGTTAGGTGGGGAGTAGCGGTCTGCCTCATGAATTTCAGTCGGGGTTCAGATTCGTGAAACATCCAATTATGAGTTGAGAGTTTAGTTGGTAATGGCGATTATACTATGCCCTAACCATTTCTTGTAAACCCCTATACTGCCTTCACGCAAGGTGGTCACTAGGCAGTTCAAAGACCTTTTTAAGACAAGATAGAAAGCTTACCCATCATAGAACCTTCTCTACATATTTATTTTACATAAGTTTTTTAGTGTCATTCATACCCAATGTGCATATATTTGCATCCACACATATATATATCCATCCATTGTAAATAACATACATACTTGCATCAGGTGGAAATATAAGTCCTCAAAGAGCCTACAACACCCGACTTTGAGCAAGAAACATGGAAGATGAAGAACGTGCTCACCGTGATGCCTATTTTCAAGAAGAGTTAGAGTCTTTGAAAGTAAGCGTGGCTCGCCTCACTAACTTACTCGAGTAAATACTTAGAAACGCCTCTAGTGAAGGTCCTTCCAATCAGCTAACTATTTTTGCTCAGCCTTCAACAACAACTCAACCTAAAGAAATAATGAGTGAACATGGTCAAGAACCTCCACATAATCCAGCATTTGTGCACTCAATGCTATCAGCACCAGCCCCTGCAGTCCTAGATCCATTTGCTAATGAGTCCCATAAGACTAAGTCATCTAATGATATTGATCAAGATAAGATGGCGGCCTTGGAAGCCCGGATTAGAGCCATTGATGGGGTAAACATGTATGATCCAGTATGGGCAGTAGAAATGTGTTTGGTCCTAAATGTGGTTGCCCCGAAAAAGTTTCACATTCCTGAATTCATCAAATACATTGGAACACAATGCCTCATAACACATTTAAAATCCTACTACAATAAAATGGTAGAAGCAGTACACGATGAGAAACTACTTATGCATTTTTTTCAAGATAGCTTGAGTGGGGCGGCGTTAAGCTAGTACATGAGATTGGACAACACCAAAATCCATAAATGGAAAGATTTGGTGGATGCATTTGTAAAGCAATACAAGTACAACATGGACATTGCTCCTAATATAACCAGTTTATCCAATCTAGAGAAAAGGGACAAGGAAAGCATAAAGAAATATGCTTAAAGATGGAGAGACCTAGCTGTTGACACGACTGAAAGATTGATGTCTTCTCCCAAGTGCAGGAGTGTCGAAGTAATAAATAACCCGGCAAGACCGAGGTCGAACCACAGAGAGGTTAATTGTACAAATTATAAACGAAAATAGTAACAACAACAACAACAACAACAACAACAACAACAATAATAGTAATAACAGCAGTAATAATAATAATAATAATAATAATAATAATAGTAGTAGTAGTAGTAGTAGTAGTAGTAGTACTAATAATAATAATAATAATAATAATAATAATAATAAAGAAAAAGAAGAAGAAGAACAAGAACAAGAACAAGATGAGAACTTTGAGATGGAATATTAACGTAACGATTAAACAATGATAATAACAAATGTCAAGGTTAGAGGTTCCACTAATGGTATGTCAAACAAGTATAGTATAAACTCTTATTATTCAATTGGAAACCACACACAAAGAAGGTTCCAATCTAATTATAGATTGTTAACATGATTACATTAGTCATCTTATTCGATTAATGCTAATACTTGTAAATCTCATCAAGCATTTATGATTATAACTTATGTTAACAACAAATCAAGTTCCTTTCATAACTCAGGTGTCGGTTATACCATACAGTATGGGCTATGAGAGTGCCAAGTATTTGTTGTACCAAGTTTTATACAACATAAATCAAGATTAGTCATTTAACAAGCAAAGTATTAAAGAGTGAACAAGATAACAAATACAAAACATGTTAGTATCAAACATTAAAGTCCATATTAAGTTTACCCTATACTTATTCTTACACCATTAGTGTAACCTTTTCACCTTGACATAATAAACTTAGCTAGACATAATAAAAGAAAGAAAAATAAATAAACAAAATAAGAACATAAATAAGATAAAAGTTAACTAAGTAAATGAAAGGAAATGAAAGGCATAAACTTGATATTAATGAAAGCAAAGCATAAATATTACAAAAAATACAAAGAGAGAAAGCAAGAGCATGATCTTGATTTGGAAACCAAGATGCCTAAATGCATGGCAAATGCCTCCTTTTATAGGCCAAAATTGGGAACTATTGATTTGATGATTAATTGATGAGTGGGTAGCCAACTCTTGACTTGGTGACAATCCTTATTTTCTCTTGTCTGCCCAAAACATCATTGATAATGTCAAAATTGGATCCACTCAAAAACATGAAAGTTGTAGGTAATTGTCTCAGCTTTCTTGTGTAAAGAATTCAGCTCATTTGGACTTCTAGAACTCTAGATATGGCCAAAATACTGAACAGTGCTCGGGCTGGAGGACAGCTTCGGGCTTCTTTGTTGTTACAATACTTTGGACTTGAAAATGACCTTTTTAGATCTTGGGCTCCATATGAAAGTTGTAGGCCTATGTCTTACCTTTCCATCCCTATAAAGTAGACCTAAATCTGAGATCTATAGCTCTATATATGACCCAATTACCGAATAATGTTCCGGTTTGGAATGCACCGACATCTCTTTTCTAATTTTGATCATCTCTTTGCCCTTGCAATTTAAGTTCTTAAAGTCATCAATCAATCCTTTCATTTATGTGATAGGCCTAAATTTAAAATGAACATTTACCACAAATTAAAGGCATCTTATATTATTAGATATATTATTATAAAACATGCTTTAGTTAAGGAGTTATTGATACTTCAAGTGCAAAATGATGATATAAAACCATGATAAAAATGCACTTTTAAGTACTAATCACACCCCCCAACTAGCTTATTACTAGTCCCTAATAATCAAAGCGTTAAAATAGGAAAACAATTTGCAAATTCCACAAAGCAAGGTATTCATCATTTAACTTCCATTAATCTATCCAGATAAACAAACTCTCGTTAAATTTATATACCTGCTAAATACCTCTTAACAAGATATTCATAAACCTTTTTTTTTTGCTCAATGTATCAACACATAATTATGGGGCTTTTCTTGGAAGAAAACAAAATTTTTGTTCTAATATTTAAGATTAACTTTCTTGGGTTGGGATTATTATTTTTTTCTTTTTTTTTCTTCTTGTTTTTTTTAAATATATACATATAATTTAAAAACACCATGCATCTTTAACCCATGTAATGAGCTTTCAGCTAATGACTCCCAGACTAGTTGATCTTAGGGCATTAGGTGTTAAGACACCCCTATGAGCTTAGTAACTCGGATCGCAGATACTGATATGTAGATAGTGCAATGTTTGATTCCCTTAAGCTTTTCTCCTTAACCCATGTAACAAGCGTTAGACCAATAGCTCCCAAGTCAGTTGACTTTAGGGTATTAAGTGTTAAAACACCCCTTCAAGCTTAATTGCTTAGGTTAGGGAGGCTACGAAACCAAACTTATCTACATTTTTATTATTATCATTTTTTTTCCTTTTTTTTTTAATTATATACAATCCCTTTCCCTTAGTTGTTACCTTTAACAAAAGAACATAAATAATGTAATAATCCAATATGCAACCCACAATCATATGTTAAAGTGTGTGTGTGTAAATTAAGATTTAAGAATACATGTTAAATAAGTATATGAGCAGAATTAAGTGATGACAATGCGAGAGTTTGTAAATTTGAATATTTCATGAAGTATTATAATAGACCTTATTAAGAATGATTACTAAGATGCGTCTCAAGAGTTATAAAAGTTCTCCTTACTCTGCCATCATAGTAACAACAATTTTGCACATGCTTTATGAAATAGAAAACATAAATTTTTTTTTTAGCTACTACCCTCTCCCCCCAACTAAAACAAGACATTGTCCTCAATGTTTAAAGGTAGAAAGATAGAGTATAGAAGATATCACCTGAAATAACGAACACTAACAAACCTGGAACACACTGAAACAAATATAAGAAACAACAAAACACAATAATAAAACCAAAAGACACAAAGATTCACAAATGAAGGCTCAAATCCAATCTAAGCTTTTTACGGCTTTCCTTATTTGACCAATTTATACGACTCATGGAAGGATCAATTACAGGAATGAAAGATTGTAGTTGGTCAATCAATTGTTCAGTAGTAGCAGGAGAGATTATGATTTGTCGTGTAGAAGATGTTAGAAATTCCCGTTCCACAGCATGATCAAGAAAAGACAATAACTTATCATAATAACCATTAACATTTAACAAACCTATGGGTTTATGGTGAATGTGCAGTTGGGCCCAAGAGAAAATATGAAAGATCTGTTCTAATGTGCCTAGACCATCTGGTAAAGCAATGAAGGCATCAACATGGTTAAACATTGCATTCATTCGAGCTGACATTGTGGAGACCTGAAGATCCTCTCCAATTGTTTTTCCAATGATGTCCCCTTTTGCTAAAGCTTTGGGGACAACCCCCAAAACTTGACTACCTCCTAAAAATGCAGCTATTGACACACCTCCCATTAACCCAAGACTACCTCCCCCAGACACTAAATGAATCTTTCTCTCCGCTTGCACCTGACCAAGATGATTTGTTGATTCTAAAAACTCCTTTTCTTTCCCAGGACTAGATCCACCGAAAACACAAATACTTTTTATTTGATGACTTGAGGAACTTGCCATTTCTACACACTTCTGTATTTGTTGAATGTATGGGTTGAGTAGAAATGAAAGGAAGGAAGAGAGGATTTTATAGATGAGAAATTAGAAAGGCAATCATAGCACCTATATATAGGTCAGCTAGAGTCTCACACACTCTCTCTTTCTCTCTCTTTATTTATTTATTTATTTACTTTTGAAAAAGCATGTGTATGTACAAGTAGTTGTGATTGTGGCTCACATCTTCCCTTGGTTTTACGTCCAAGAACAGCTTAAACGCCCTCTATGGGTCGGGGATAGGCTTCCCATCCAGTTTTCTTAAAAACTAGCAAATAAGGTATTTTTTAGTCAGATTCCCAAGACTAAGTCGATCATGTTCTTTATGAAATAGTGGCCATAAATCATGAATTACACGATGCACATCTCCACTAGGATGCGTCTCAAGAGTCAATAGAAGATTATCTAAAGACTCCTTACTCAGGCCATCCTTAATGAATTGTATTTTATCTTCACGGTTTATAGATACCATTCCTAAAGAATGACATTGTGTATTACAAGTCCATCTAGCACATCGATGACAGACTTCTAGTCGTTTTGCACGACGTTTCTTTGCAAAAGTGCTTTTACCTGTTCCAGGCATGTGTGAAATGAAAGAATTAGAGGACTCACCTGATAATCGGACCTTTGCTTTAATCAACCAGTGAATATCTTTAGGAATTCCATGATTCATTAACAATCTCAATCTTGCACATCTAGCACGGTAAATTTTTGTAATCGCATTCTGAGGCAGAGCGGGAAAATACTTTTTCAATTTTTCAAGATTAGTGTCCATTTTCAAATGAGAATTAGAAGAGAGATTCAAATAATTGCACAAATATATACACAAATATCAGTTATTGTGGGAAACTAAAAGAACCGACTTAAGTCACGGAGTACCGTTATCCGCCATTTGACCGGGGTGAGAGAAACTTGCAAAAATCACTCAAAAAGAATAAAAAATAAAATAAAATAAAATCAATCTTTATATATAGGATCACCCAATTCAATAGAGTTATGTTCAACTGAAAAATTGTCAAAGTAAACTTTCAGACGATGTCCATTTACCTTGAAAACATTGCCATTCTATGGATTCTCGATGTCATAGGCCCCATATGGATACACATGTTTCACAATAAAAGGACAGCTCCATCTTGATCTTAATTTTTCAGGAAATAAATGCAGTCGAGAATTATAAAGCAAGACTTTTTGACCAACATTGAAGGTTTTTCTCTGTATTTTCTTGTCATGAAACTCTTTAATTCTTGCTTTATGAATTCTTGAATTTTCATATGCATCATTTCTTATTTCCTCAAGCTCATTTATTTG
Organism: Populus euphratica; assembly: GCF_000495115.2. Lineage (NCBI taxonomy): Eukaryota > Viridiplantae > Streptophyta > Magnoliopsida > Malpighiales > Salicaceae > Populus > Populus euphratica. The sequence continues at coordinate 39,452 of NW_011501176.1, forward strand.
TAATTTTCGCAGTTGACTAGCATCATCCAGATTTGAATTGAAAGCTTTAATAGCCCAATAAACTTTATGTTCAAGTTCCACAGGCAAGTGACAAGGTTTTCCATAGACTAGTCTATAAGGTGACATACCTAATGATGTTTTATAAGCAGTTCGATAAGCCCAAAGTGCATCATTAAGTCTTAAAGACCAGTCTTTCCTATTAGGGTTCACTATTTTCTCCAAAATATGTTTGATCTCCCTATTAGCAGGCTCTACTTGTCCACTTGTTTGAGGGTGATAAGGGGTGGCAACTTTGTGTGTGATTCCATATTTCTTCATTAAAGACTCAAATGGCTTGTTGCAGAAATGTGTTCCACCATCACTTATTATGGCTGAGGGACTCCAAATCGACTCAAAATATTTTCTTTCAAAAACTTTATCACTGTTTTGTGATCATTATTTCGACTTGGAATTGCCTCTATCCATTTTGAAACATAATCTACTGCGACTAATATGTATAAGAAATCAAATGATGGAGGGAATGGACCCATGAAATCTATACCCCAGCAGTCAAAGATCTCAATGACAATAATAGGATTTAAAGGCATCATGTGACGTTTTGAAATAGATCCCAACTTTTGACAATTTTCACAAGACTTGCAGAATGCATGTGAGTCTTTGAACATGGTGGGCCAATACAATCCACTTTGTAAGATTTTTGCGGTTGTCTTTCTTGACGAGAAATGGTCCCCACATGCCTCAGAATGACAAAATTTAATGACACTACTTACCTCATCGTCAGGAATGCATCTTCAAAATATTTGATCAGGACAATATTTGAATAAATAAGGATCATCCCAATAAAAGTTCTTCACTTCGTTCAAGAACTTTCTTTTATCTTGGGTACTCCAATGAGCTGGCAATTGTCCTGAAACAAGAAAATTGACAATATTAGCAAACCAAGGCATTGTAGAGATAGAAAGTAAAGATTCATCAGGAAAGTAGTCATCGATTGGTGTGATGTCAGTTTTCGAATGTGTTGTCAATCTTGACAAGTGATCTGCGACAACATTTTCGCTGCCTTTCTTATCTTTGATTGTGATATCAAATTCTTGAAGTAATAAAATCCACCGCACCAATCTAGCCTTAGAAGCTTTCTTAGAAAGAAGATATTTCAATGCTGCATGATCACTAAAAACAACAACAGGTGAGCCAACAAGGCCTGAATTTTTCACATGCAAATACTACTGCAAGTAATTCTTTTTCAGTGGTAGTATAATTTATTTGAGCACTATTTAAAGTTTTACTTGCATAGTATATCACATAAGGTTTCTTATCTTTTCTTTATCCCAAAACAGCACCTACAACATAATCACTAGCATCACACATTATTTCAAAAGGTAATGACCAATCGGGAGGTTGAATGATAGGAGCACAAGTAAGCAAGTTTTTAAGTTTAACAAAGGCTTCTTCACAATGTTCAGTCCGTTCAAAAATAGTATCCTTTGTTAGAAGGTTACTTAAAGGCTTAGATATTACACTAAAATCTTTGATGAACCTTTTATAAAAACCAGCATGTCCTAGGAATAATAGATTTTGGTGTTGGCAAGTTTGCAATTAACTCGATTTTAGATTTGTCAACCTCAATTCCTTTTGATGAAACAATGTGACCAAGTACAATGCCGTTTGTTACCATAAAATGACATTTTTTCCAATTCAGTACAAGATTCTTCTCTTCACACCTACTCAAAACATTTTCTAAGTTAGTCAAACAATCATCAAATGAATCCCCAAAAACAGAAAAATCATCCATGAAAATCTCAAGAAAAGGTTCAACCATATCACTAAATATACTAAGCATGCATATTTGAAATGTGGCTGGTGCATTACATAATCCAAAAGGCATCCTTCGATATGCAAAAGTACCAAATAGACATGTGAAAGTAGTCTTCTCTTGATCTTCCAATGTAATTTCAATTTGGTTGTAACCCGAATAGCCATCTAGGAAACAATAAAATTCAAGACCTGCAACTCTTTCTAGGATTTGATCCATGAAAGGTAAAGGAAAATGATCTTTTCTAGTCATTGAATTAAGTTTCCTATAATCAATGCACATGCGCTAACCAGTAACAGTCCTAGTAGGAATTAACTCATTGTTCTCATTTGTTATCACAGTGACTCCCGACTTCTTGGGTACAACTTGGGTAGGACTTACCCATTTGCTGTTAGAAATAGGATAAATGATTTCATTATCTAGAAGCTTAATGACTTCATTTTTCACTACTTCTTTCATATTAGGATTTAGCCTTCGTTGCATTTCTCTAGAGGGTTTAGCATTTTCCTCCAAATAAATTCTGTGTGTACAAATCAAAGGACTAATTCCTTTTATATCAGCTATAGTCCATCCTAATGCATTTTTGTGCATTTTCAGAGTTTGTAATAACTTACCTTCTTGATGTGCATTAAGTTTGGAAGAGATTATTACTGGAAAAGTTTCATTTTCTCCCAAAAATGAGTATTTGAGATTGGATGGCAACGACTTCAAATCAGGTTTGGGTGGTTGAACACTTAAAGGTATGGACTTAATTGATCGTGGTGGTAATTCCTCAATTTGTGGCCTCCAATTACTTGTCTTTGATTCTTCCTGAAAATAAATCATTTGCAAATCATCAGATTCATCAATCTCAATTTCACTGGAAGTGGTTTGAAATTGATCATGAATTAATTTTTCAGTAAAGTCCACTTCCTGTAAATCATTATCATCTCTAGGTTGCTTGCAAATGTTGAAAATATTCATCTCCAATGTCATGTTTCCAAATGATAGCTTCATTAGTCCATTCCTATAATTAATCAATGCGTTAGAAGTTGCAAGAAACGGACGTCTTAAAATAATAGGAAATGAATTACATACTTCAACAGGTTATGTGTCCAAGACAATAAAATCCACATGATAAAATGAATTTATTGACTTGTACTAACACATCTTCAATTATTCCTCTAGGCACTTTTATAAATCTATCGGCAAGTAAAAGAGTTATAGAAGTTGGTTTTAACTCACCTAGATTGAGACTATGAAAAACTGAATATGGAAGTAAATTCACACTAGCACTGAGATCAAGTAAGGCTCTTTCAATTTTATGCTCTCCAATAAAACAAGAAATTGTAGGACAACCACGATCTTTATATTTCAAAGCATTATTGTTCTAAAGAATAGCACTTACTTGTTCGGCTAGAAAGACTTTCTTTTTCACATTCAGTTTCCTCTTCACAGTGCATAGATCTTTCAAAAATTTAGCATAGGAAGGAACCTGTTTAATAGCATCCAGCAAAAGTATATTGATTCTTACCTGTTTGAAAGTTTCAAAAATTTCAGAGTTGTGGTTGACTTTTCTTTGTTTGGTCATGGCTTGAGGAAATGGAAGTGCTGGTGGGGAATCACTCGTTTCTTTGCAATTTTCAGATTTAACCCCTTCCTTACCCTCAGAGATTGACTCATCATCTTTCTTATAAGGTTCAAGAGTGAGTTTTTCAATAACCTTACCACTGCGAAGAGTAGTGACTGATTTGACTTGATCCATGTGTTGGCTTCCGGAACTACTTGCATTTGCATTGTATTGCCCCTTGGGATTTTATTGTGGTTGAGATGGAAACTTACCTTTCTCTTGGAAACTAAGGGCAGATGTTAATTTTGCAAGAGTATCTTTAAAATCTGTCATGTTTTGAGCAAGTTGAGTATTGATTGTCTCTTGCTTTTCAATGAATGCATGCAATGTTTCCTCAAGATTTCTTCAAGGAGGTGGAGCATAAGGAGGTGCATGTCCATGAGAATTTTGGAAATTGTGATGTGCTTGAAATGGTGGTTGTAAAGTTTGTACATTGTTATTATCACTCTTCCAACTGAAATTTGGGTGATTTCTCCAACTAAGGTTGTATGTTTGTGAGTATGGGTTATGGTTGGGCCCTTGAAAACTATTTAAAGCATGGGCTTGTTCATGGAGAAATTCCTTAAAAGAAGGCAAGGTTGGACAGTTATTGGTTGAATGTTCATTTGTTTCACATATTTGACACGCAATGTTTTCAATGGTTCCATGTTTCAAAACCATGATGAGGGCAAGTACTAAGCAAGTCTTGATACCTATCCTAACATTGGTAAAATGTTTCTCCTGGTTTTTTAGTGAAAGTGGTGATTTGTCTTTTGAAAGAATTTGTTCTCTGAGATGGGAAAAACTTCTTTAAAAATTATTGTTGCATTTCATCCCAAGCACGAATGGATTCTGGTCTCAAATTTTGTAGCCATGATTTAGCTTTATCTTTTAATGAAAAAGGAAAAAGCTTTAATCTGATGGTGTTCATGCTACAATTCAAATTATTATATGTGTTGCAGACCTCCTCAAATTCCCTTAAATGCAAGAATGGATTTTCTAAATCTAAGCCATGAAAAGAAGGTAAAAGTTGAATAATACCGGGTTTAAAATTAAAATGAGATGTATCGGGAGGAAAAACTATGCATGATGGTGCACTTGTTCTTGTAGGATTCATGTGGTCTCTAAGTATTCTAGCACAGTTATTCTCATTATTCTCATTATGAAGTGATTGATTATCTTCTTCGGCCATATTTTCTGAAAATGATGAGGATACCTTACAAAGTCTACCACTTGATGTACGTGACCACACTCTCATGCACGTGTAGTAATAGAATAAAAGGAAAAAGAAAACAAAAGAAGAAGAAACAAGAGAAAAGAGACAAAGTTATATACAAGAAAAGTGAAAAGAGAAAATAAAATAAATATTATAATTTATACAAAACTTACCTCCCCGGTAAAGGCGCCAAAAACTTGACCCGACTAAAAGATTGATGTCTTCTTTCAAGTGCAAGAGTGTCGAAGCAATAAATAACCCGGTAAGACCGGGGTCGAACCACAGGGATATTAATTGTATAAATTATAAATAGCAATAATACAACAACAATAAGAACAACAACAACAACAACAATAATAATAGTACTAACAATAATAATAAAAAAAAAAGAAGATGAAGATGATGAGAACTTTGAGATGGAATATTAATGTAACAATTAAACAATGAGAATAACAAATGTCAAGGTTAAAGGATCCACTAATGGTATGTCAAACAAGTATAGTATAAACTCTTATTATTCAATTGGAAACCACACACAAAGGAGGTTCCAATCAGATTATATATTGTTAACATGTTTACATTAGCCATCGTATTCGATTGATGCTAATACTTGGAGATCTCGTCAAGCATTCATGATTATAACTTATGTTAACAACAGTGTGGGCTATGAAAGTGCCAAGCATTTGTTGTACCAAGTGTTATACAACATAAATCAAGATTAGTCATTTAACAAGCAAAGTATTAAAGAGTGAATAAGATAACAAATATAAAACATGTTAGTATCAAACATTAAAGTCCATATTAAGTTTATACTATACTTATTCTTACACCATTAGTGTAACCTTTCCACCTTGACATAATAAACTTAGCTAGACATAATGAAAGAAAGAAAAATAGATAAACAAAATAAGAACATAAAAAAGATAAAAGTTAACTAAGTAAAGGAAAGGAAATGAAAGACATAAACTTGATATTAATGAAAGCAAAGCTTAAGCAATACAAAAAAATACAAAGAGAGAAAGAAAAATCATGATCTTGATCTGGAGACCAAGATGCCTAAATACATGGCAAATGCCTCCTTTTATAGGCCAAAATTGGAAACTATTGATTTGATGACTAATTGATGAGTGGGTAGCTTGAACTTGAAAATGGCCTTTTTAGATCTTGGGCTCCATATCAAAGTTGTAGGCCTATATCTTACCTTTCCATCCATATAAAGTAGACCTAATCTGAGATCTATAGCTCCAGATATGGCCCAATTACCGAACAGTGTTCCGGTTTGGATTGCACCGACATGTCTTTTCTAATTTTGGTCATCTCTTTGCCCTTGCAATTTAAGTTCTTAAAGTCATCAATTAATCCTTTCATTTATGTGGTAGGCCTGCATTTAAAATGAACATTTACCATAAATTAATGATATCTTCCATTACTAGATATAACAATATAAAACATGCTTTAGTTAAGGCGTTATTGATACTTCAAGTGCAAAATGATGATATAAAACCATGATAAAAATGCACTTTTAAGTACTAATCAATAATTATTGTAATTATAAATTAATCTACCATTTAAAAAATCCTACTGAAATTTAATTTGACGAACAACTAATCAACTTCATTGATAATTATCTTTATTATTAACTAAGGTACCTAGTTAAACCAATCCTATTGCAATTTAATTAGACTACACATTACAAGATTTCACAGGTTTACCGACGGACATATTCCGTCGGTATGTGATTCAGAGTTTATCGAAAATTTATTTACTGACGTCTTCACCTTTCGTTCATCGGTAATATCATTGTCCGTCACTATATCAATCGACAACACAAAAAAACATTTGTTGATGGGTTTACAGATGGAAATTGCGCGCCAAAAAAAAAATTCTCACTTGAAATATACTAACGGATTTATCCTATTAGTGATTAGTGTAACATATTGATGGATACATACCGTCAGTAAAGTTATCGGTGAGTGTTTGAAATACCGATCAAAGGTATCTATTTGTATATTCATAGGTTATTTTCAAATACTAACGGATTTTATGGATAAAATCCATCGGTAAAGTTGTTGGTGAGTGAAATACTGACGGAATATATCCATCTGTAAATTCATCGATGAATATGGTAGCTACTGTCAAATGCCGACGGATATATTCCATCGGTAAAACCCTCTGTGATTATTTTTAATGTGTTTTTAAAAATTATTTTGAATACATAATATTAAATTATATAAATTAATGGTAATAAAAACCAATTATGCAAATAAAATTTTTATTAAACATCAAAAACAAAGAAAATAAAGTTAAATAATATTCATTACAAACTGAATGTGTTTCAAAAAAAATATTAAATGAACTATTAAAGATAAATAATATTTATTACAAATTAATACAAAGGTGGAGCTAGAGGAGGAAGAGAAGGAGGCTGGTGGTTATACGGCCAAAAAGGATGAGGCGCACATGTTTGACCACTCTGTGATGCCATATTCATGATCATTTTACGAATCTATTCATGATCCACTTTTTATTATGCAAGCTCCGCTTTGAGTTGTGCATACTCCACTGATAAATGGTCATATTTTTTGGTGAGCTGAGTCGTGTGTTGCTGCAAGGCCGCGAACTCCTTAGATTGGGTGCTCAATATTGATTGGGAGCTCCTAACGGTTAAAACATTACGAGCCAACCACAAGTTCTCAGCCGTAGTGTTGGAGAACTCGTACACCTAATTTTTATCGAGTCCACTAGACGATCCAACCTCCATCCACAAATTCACATTGAAATTCAGATGAGTCAAAGGATCATCCTCATATCTCTCCCTCAACCAGCTGTTATAGGTCTCCTGAAAATAAAAATAAAAAAAGTAATTATCATAATCAATTCAATAAAAATAATAACTTACAAAATAAAATGGTTGAACAAATATACCACAAAGTGTTAAGCATGGTTGCCAACTAACTATTGCAACCCCTTTTGGCGGTCTTGACTCTGCACGTGTCTCCACAAACAAATCCATCGGGTTCTGCTCACGTCCAAGAGACGTAGCCTATAATGACAAAAGATTAATTTAACAATATATTTCATTTAAATTAATCTTACCATCTGTTTCACATATGCAGCAAATAGAACAAAGTCGCTAGTGTGCATTGTCACTGAGCCATGAATTGGCCGATTCCAGTTGCCAAAAATGGATTGTGAGCATCATGTGAACCACTCAGATATCTTGTGCTCAAAATAGCATAGCCATATATCTTCTAGGATGTATATCGGCCGCTCAGACGTCACATGCTCAAGAAATCCCTCCAAACCGCTATGTCGTTCCAACCTTGGAGATCCCTACCTCTCGTGGTTTTTTTGCCTTTTTTTATGCTTCATACCAAAAATCACGCAACCTACTTCCATAGTGAGAAATTACATTTTGAAACATAAATTTTGTCTAAAAAAATCTTGTATTGTTTTCGATGTTACCTAGTTGCTGCGTGATTTTCCTACACCCTCCTCATAATAGTGTCTTACTACAACAACCCGGCTTTTCAAGCCCCAAACAACCTTAAATTTTTTTTTTTACTTGACACACATTCTGTCGGTAATTGGCAAACCTGTTTCCTCACATCATCATGATGCAATACATACATCAACAACATTCAACATTTCATTTAAAAGTGAATCTTACATAAACATATAATATTATATTTGCATGATTAGCAGTTCATATTATAATATACATACAAAGACATGAGTTTGCATTCCTATCCAAACAATAGTCATAAAAAATTTAACAAAAGGATCCAATAAACATTCCTATCCTAATAATAGTTGATTAGTACTTAAAATTGCATTTTTATCATAGTTTTATATCATCATTTTGCACTTGAAGTATCAATAACTCCTTAATTAAAGCATGTTTATAATAATATATCTAATAATATAAGATACCTTTAATTTGTGGTAAATGTTAATTTAAAATGCAGGCCTATTACATAAATGAAAGGATTGATTGATGACTTTAAGAACTTAAATTGTAAGTGACACGACTAAAAGATTGATGTCTTCTCCCAAGTGCAGGAGTGTCGAAGTAATAAATAACCCGGCAAGACCGGGGTCGAACCACAGGGAGGTTATTTGTACAAATTATAAACGACAATAGTACAACAACAATAACAATAACAATAACAACAATAATAATAATAACAATAACAATAATAATAATAATAATAATAACAGTAATAATAATAATAATAATAATAATAATAATACTAGTAGTAGTAGTAGTAGTAATACTAATAATAATAGTAATATAATAATAATAATAATAATAATAAAGAAAAAGAAGGAGAAGAAGAAGAAGATGATGAGAACTTTGAGATGGAATATTAATGTAACGATTAAACAATAATAATAACAAATGTCAAGGCTAGAGGTTCCACTAACGGTATATAAAACAAGTATAGTATAAACTCTTATTATTGAATTGGAAACCTCACACAAAGGAGGTTCCAATCAGATTATATATTGTTAACATGATTACATTAGTCATCTTATTCAATTAATGCTAATACTTGTAAATCTCATCAAGCATTCATGATTATAACTTATGTTAACAACAAATCAAGTTCCTTTCATAGCTCAGGTGTCGGTTATACCATACATTATGGGCTATGAAAGTGCCAAGCATTTGTTGTACCAAGTGTTATACAACATAAATCAAGATTAGTCATTTAACAAGCAAAGTATTAAAGAGTGAACAAGATAACAAATATAAAACATGTTAGTATCAAACTTTAGAGTCCATATTAAGTTTACATTATACTTATTCTTACACCATTAGTGTAACCTTTTCACCTTGACATAATTAACTTAGCTAGACATAATGAAAGAAAGGAAAACAAATAAACAAAATAAGAACATAAAAGTTAACTAAGTAAAGGAAAGGAAATGAAAGGCATAAACTTGATATTAATGAAAGTAAAGCATAAACATTACAAAAAATACAAAGAGAGAAAAGAAGAGCATGATCTTGATCTGAACACCAAGATGCCTAAATGCATGGCAAATGCCTCCTTTTATAGGCCAAAATTGAGAACTATTGATTTGATGACTAATTGATAAGTGGGTGGCCAACTTTTGACTTGGTGACAATCCTTATCTTCTCTTGTCTGCCCAAAACGTCATTGATAACGTCAAAACTGGAGCCAGGTGCAAACATGAAAGTTGTAGGCAATTGTCTCAGCTTTCTTGTGTAAAAAATTCAGCTCATTTGGACTTCTAGAACTCCAGATATGGCCAAAATACCGAACAGTGCTCGGGCTGGAAGACAGATTCGGGCTAGTTTGTTATTGCTACACTTTGGACTTGATAATGACCTTTTTAGATCTTGGGCTCCATATGAAAGTTGTAGGCCTATGTCTTACCTTTGCATCCATATAAATTGGACCCAAATCTGAGATCTGTAGCTCCAGATATGACTCAATTACCGAACAGTGTTCCGGTTTGGATTGCACCGACATCTCTTTTCTAAGTTTGGCCATCTCTTTATCCTTGCAATTTAAGTTCTTCAAGTCATCAATCAATCCTTTCATTTATGTGATAGGCCTGCATTAAAAATAGACATTTACCACAAATTATAGGTACCTTATATATACAGATACATTATTATGAAACATATTTTAGTTAAGGAGTTATTGATACTTCAAGTGCAAAATGATGATATAAAACCATGACAAAAATGCACTTTTAAGTACTAATCACACCCCCCAACCAGCTTATTACTAGTCCCTAGTAATCAAAGCGTTAAAACAATTTGCAAATTCCACAAAGCAAGGTATTCATCATTTAACTTCCATTAATCTATCCAGATAAACAAACTCTCATTAAATTTATATATCTGCTCAATACCACTTAACAAGATATTAATAAACCTTTCTTTTGTGCTCAATGTATCAACACATAATTATGGGGCTTTTCTTGGAAGAAAACAAAATTTTTGTTCTAATGTTTAAGGTTAACTTCCTTGGGTTGGGATTACTATTTTTTGTCTCTTTTTTTTCTTTTTTCTTGTTTTTTTTTTTAACTCTATATACATATACTTTAAAAACATCATGCATCTTTAACCCATGTAACGAGCTTTCAGCTAATGACTCCCAAACCAGTTGGTCTTAGGGCATTAGGTGTTAAGACACCCCTACGAGCTTAGTAACTCGGGTCGCAGATACTGATATGTAGATAGTGCAATGTTTGATTCCCTTAAGCTTTTCTCCTCAACCCATGTAACAAGCGTTGGGCCAATAGCTCCCAAGTCAGTTGACTTTAGGGTATTAGGTGTTAAAACACCCCTTCGGGCTTAATTGCTTAGGTTAGGGAGGCTACGAAACCAAACTTATCTACATTTTTATTATCATCATTTTTTTTTCTTTTTTTCTTTTTTTTCATGTTTTTTTTTTCTTAATTATATACAATCCCTTTCCCTTAGTTGTTACCTTTAACAAAAGATCATAAATGATGTAATAATCCAATATGCAACCCACAATCATATGTTAAAGTGTGTGTGTGTAAATTAAGGTTTAAGAATACATGTTATATAAGTATATGAGCAGAATTAAGTGGTAACAATACGAGAGTTTGTAAACCTGAATATTTCAGGAAGTATTATAATAGACCTTGTTAAGAATGGTTACTAAGATGCGTCTCAAGAGTCACTTTAACAAAATAACTCCTTTACTCTGCCATCCTAGTAACAACAATTATGCACATGCTTTATGAAATGAAAAACAATTTTTTTTTTATATCAACTACTACCCTCTCCCCCTAACCAAAACGAGACATTGTCCTCAATGTTCTAAGGTAGAAAGATAGAGTATAGAAGATATCACCTGAAATAACGAACACTAACAAAACCTGAAACACACTGAAACAAAAATAAGAAATAACAAAACATAATTATAAAACCAAAAGACACAAAAATTCACAAATGAAGGCTCAAATCCAATCTAAGCTTTTTACGGTTTCCCGTAGATGACCAATTTATGCGACTCATGGAAGGATCAATCATAGGAATGAAAGATTGTAGTTGGTCAATCAATTGTTCAGCAGTAGTAGCAGAGATTATGATTTGTCGTGCAGAAGATGTTAAAAATTCCTGTTCCACAGCATGATCAAGAAAAGACAACAACTTATCATAATAACCATTAACATTTAACAAACCAATGGGTTTATGGTGAATGTGCAATTGAGCCCAAGAGGAAATATGAAAGATCTCTTCCAATGTGCCTAGACCACCTAGTAAAGCAATGAAAGCATCAGCATGGTTAAACATTGCATTCATTCGAGCCGACATTGTGGAGACCTGAAGTTCCTCTCCAATTGTTTTTCCAATGATGTCCCCTTGTGCCAAAGCTTCAGGGACGACCCCCAAAACTTGACTACCTCCTAAAAATGCAGCTATTGACACACCTCCCATTAACCCAAGACTGCCTCCCCCATACACTAAATGAATCTTTCTCTCAGCTAGCACCTGACCAAGATGATTTGCTGATTCTAAAAACTCCTTTTCTTTCCCAGGACTAGATCCACCGAAAACACAGATATTTCTTATTTGATGACTTGAGGAACTTGCCATTTCTACACACTTCTGTATTTGTTGAATGTATGGGTTGAGTAGAAATGAAAGGAAGGAAAAGAGGGTTTTATAGATGAGAAATTAGAAAGGCAATCATAACATCTATATGTAGGCTAGCTGGATTCTCACACTCTCTCTCTCTCTTTTTATTTATTTATTTACTTTTGAAAAAGCATGTGTATGTACAGGTAGTTGTGATTGTGGCTCACATCTTCCCTTGGTTTTACGTCCAAGAACGGCTTAAACGCCCTCTATGGGTCGGGGATAGGCTTCCCATCCAGTTTTCTTAAAAACTGACAAACAGGGTCTTTTTTAGTCAGATTCCCAAGACTAAGTCGATCATGTTCTTTATGAAATAGTGGCCATAAATCATGAATCGCACGATGCACATCTCCACTAGGATGCGTCTCAAGAGTCAATAGAAGATTATCTAAAGACTCCTTACTCAGGCCATCCTTAATGAATTGTATTTTATCTTCACGGTTTATAGATACCATTCCTAAAGAACGACATTGTGTATTACAAGTCCATCTAGCACATCGATGACAGACATCCAGTCGTTTTGCACGACGTTTCTTTGCAAAAGTGCTTTTACCTGTTCCAGGCATGTGTGAAATGAAGAAGTTAGAGGACTCACCTGATAATCGGACCTTTGCTTCAATCAACCAGCGAATATCTTCAGGAATTCCATGATTCATTAAATATCTCAATCTTACACATCTAGCACGGTAAATTTTTGTAATCGCATTCTGAGGGAGAGCGGGAAAATACTTTTTCAATTTTTCAAGATTAGTGTCCATTTTCAAATGGGAATTGGAAGAGAGATTCAAAGAATTGCACAGATATATACACAAATATCAGTTATTATGGGAAACTGAAAGAACCGACTTAAGTCACGGAGTACCGTTATCCGCCATTTGACCGGGGTGAGAGAAACTAGCAAAAATCACTCAAAAAGAAACATAAAAAAGAAAATGTGAGAAAAATAAAATAATCAACCTTTATCTACAAGATCATTCAAACCAGCTGATTCATTTTCACTAGGAAAATTATCAAAGTAAGCTTTCAAACGATGTCCATTTTCCTTAAAATCATTGTCATTCATTGAATTCTCAATATCACAGGCCCCATAAGGATTGCTCCATCTAAATCTTAGCTCTTTAGGGAATGCATAGAGTTGAGAATCATAAAACAAAACTTTTTGACCAGTGTCAATTTTTTGACAATTTTCACAAGTTTTGCAGAATGCATGTGTGTCTTTGAACATGGTGGGCCAATAAATTCCATTTTGAAAGATTTTTGCAATTGTCTTTTTTGACGAGAAATAACTTCCACATGCTTCAGAATGACAAAGTTTAATGACACTACTTACCTCATTGTCGGGAATGAATCTTTGAAATATTTGATCAGGACAATATTTGAATAAGGTAGGGTCATCACAATAAAAATTCTTCACGTCGTTCAAAAACTTTTCTTTGTCTTGAGTACTCCAATCAGCTGGTAAATCTCCTAAACCAAGAGAATTAATATTTTTATCATACCAAGGCATTGGACTAAGAGAAAGTAAGGATTCGTTAGGAAAGTAATCATCGATTGGTGTGATGTCAGATGTCGAATCTGTTGTCACTGTTGACAAAAGATTTGCATCAACATTTTTGGTGCTTGTTTCATCCGTGATTTCTTCCTCAGAATAAATCATTTGCAAATCTTCAGTTTCATCCAATTCATTTTTACTTAAAGTAGATTCAAATTGATCATAAACTAATTCATCAATATGATCTACTTCTTGTAAATCATTATCATCTCCCGGTTGCTTGCAAATGTTGAAAATATTCATCTCCAATGTCATGTTTCCAAATGATAGCTTCATCAGTCCATTCCTACAATTAATCAATGCGTTAGACGTTGCAAGAAATGGACGTCCTAAAATAACAGGAAATGAATTACATGCTTCAACAGGTTGTGTGTCCAAGACAATAAAATCCACAGGATAAATGAATTTATCGACTTGAATTAACACATCTTCAATTATTCCTCTAGGCACTTTTATAGATCTATCGGCAAGTAAAAGAGATATAGAAGTTGGTTTTAACTCACCTAGATTGAGACTCTGAAAAACTGAATATGGAAGTAAATTCACACTAGCACCAAGATCAAGTAAGGCTCTTTCAATTTTATGCTCTCCAATAAAGCAAGAAATTGTAGGACAACCAGGGTCTTTATATTTCAAAGCATTATTGTTCTGAAGAATAGCACTTACTTGTTCGGCTAGAAAGGCTTTCTTTTTCACATTCAGTTTCCTCTTCACAGTGCATAGATCTTTCAAAAATTTAGCATAGGAAGGAACCTGTTTAATAGCATCCAACAAAGGTATATTGATCCTTACCTGTTTGAAAATTTCATAAATTTCAGAATTGTGATTGACTTTCCTTTGTTTGGTCATGGCTTGAGGAAATGGAAGTGCTGGCGGTGAATCAGTCGTTTCTTTGCAATTTTCAGATTCATCCCCTTCCTTACCCTCAGAGATTGATTCATCATCTTTCTCATAAGGCTCAAGAGAGGGTTTTTCAATAACCTTACCACTGCGCAGAGTAGTGACTGATTTGACTTGATCCATGTGTTGGCTTCCGGAACTACTTGCATTTGCATTGTATTGCCCTTCGGGATTTTGTTGCGTTTGAGATGGAAACTTACCTTTCTCTTGGAAACTGAGAGCAGATGTTAATTTAGCAAGAGTATCTTTAAAATCTGTCATGTTTTGAGCAAGTTGAGTATTGATTGTCTCTTGCTTTTCAATGAATGCATGCAATGTTTCCTCAAGATTTCTTCTAGGAGGTGGAGCATAAGGAGGTGCATATCCATGAGAATTTTGGAAATTATGGTGTGCTTGAAACGGTGGTTGTGAAGTTTGTGCATTGTTGTTCTCACTCTTCCAACTGAAATTTGGGTGATTCCTCCAACCAGGGTTGTATGTTTGGGAGTATGGGTTATGGTTGCCCCTTTGAAAACTGTTTAAAGCATGGGCTTGTTCATGGAGACTTTCTTTAAAAGAAGGCAAGGTTGGACAGTTACTAGTTGAGTGTTCATTTGTTTCACAGATTTGACACACAATGT
>NW_011501180.1:0-829 GCF_000495115.2 Populus euphratica
TTCGGTATTTTGGCCATATATAGAGTTCTAGAAGTCCAAATGAGCTGAATGTTTTACACAAGAAATCTAAGACAATTGCCTACAACTTTCATGTTTTCAACTAGCTCTAATTTTGACTTTATCAATGACGTTTTGGGCAGACAAGAGAAGATAAGGATTGTCACCAAGTCAAGAGTTGGCCACCCACTTATCAATTAGTCATCAAATCAATAGTTCCCAATTTTGGCCTATAAAAGGAGGCATTTGCCACGCATTTAGGCATCTTGGTTTCCAGATCAAGATCATACTCTTCCTTTCTCTCTTTGTATTCTTTGTAATGTTTATGCTTTGCTTTCATTAATATCGAGTTTATGCCTTTCATTTCCTTTTCTTTACTTAGTTAACTTTTACGTTCTTATTTTGTTTATCTATTTTGCTTTCTTTCATTATGTCTAGCTAAGTTAATTATGTCAAGGTGAAAAGGTTACACTAATGGTGGAAGAATAAGTATAATGTAAACTTAATATGGACTTTAATGTTTGATACTAACATGTTTTATCTTTGTTATCTTGTTCACTCTTTAATACTTTGCTTGTTAAATGACTAATCTTGATTTATGTTGTATAACACTTGGTACAACAAATGCTTGGCACTTTAATACTTTGCTTAAGGGAATCAAACATTGCACTATCTACATATCAGTATCTGCGACCCCAGTTATTAAGCTCATAGGGGTGTCTCAATACCTAATGCTCGGAGACCAACTGGTCTGGGAGTCATTAGCCGAAAGCTCATTACATGGGTTAAAGATGCATGGTGTTTTAAGTTATATGTGTATATATATATATAT
>NW_011501180.1:863-7174 GCF_000495115.2 Populus euphratica
ATGTAAAGAAAAAAAAAAGAAAAAAAAAGACAAAAATAATAACCAATAAAGATAAAAAATAATGAAAAAACATTTTAAACCAATCTAAGGAAGTTAACCTTAAACATTAGAACAAAAATTTTGTTTTTGTCCAAGAAAAGCCCCATAATTATGTGTTGATAAATTGAGCACAAAAGAAAGGTTTATTAATATCTTGTTAAGAGGTATTGAGCAGATATATAAATTTAATGAGAGTTTGTTTATCTAGATAGATTAATGGAAGTTAAATGATGAATACCTTGCTTTGTGGAATTTGCAAATTGTTTTTCTATTTTAACGCTTTGATTACTAGGGAGTAGTAATAAGCTAGTTAGGGGGTGTGATTAGTACTTAAAAGTGTATTTTTATCTTGGTGTTATATCATCATTTTGCACTTGAAGTATCAATAACTCCTTAACTAAAACATGTTTTATAATAATATATCTAATAATATAAGATACCTTTAATTTGTGGTAAATGTTCATTTTAAATGCAGGTCTATCATATAAATGAAAGGATTGATTGATGACTTTAAGAACTTAAATTGCAAGGGAAAAGAGATGACCAAACAACAAATCAAGTTCCTTTTATAGCTCAAGTGTCGGTTATACCATACAGTACGAACTATGAAAGTGTCAAGCATTTGTTTTACCAAATGTTATACAACATAAATCAAGATTAGTTATTTAACAAGCAAAGTATTAAAGAGTGACCAAGATAACAAATATAAAACATGTTAGTATCAAACATTAAAGTCCATATTAAGTTTACATTATAGTTATTCTTACACCATTAGTGTAACCTTTTTACCTTGACATAATAAACTTAGCTAAACATAATGAAAGAAAGAAAAAAAAACAAGAACATAAACAAGATAAAAGTTAACTAAGTAAAGCAAAGGAAATGAAAGGCATAAACTTGATATTAATGAAAGCAAAGCATAAACATTACAAAAAATACAAAGAGAGAAAGGAAGAGCACGATCTTGATAATACAAAGAGAGAAAGGAAAAACATGATCTTGATCTAGAAACCAAGATGCCTAAATGCATGGCAAATGCCTCCTTTTATAGGCCAAAATTGGGAACTATTGATTTGATGACTAATTGATGAGTGGGTGGCCAACTCTTGACTTGGTGACAATCCTTATCTTCTCTTGTCTACCCAAAACGTTATTGATAACATCAAAATTAGAGCCACTCAAAAACATAAAAGTTGTAGGCAATTGTCTCAGCCTTCTTGTGTAAAACCTTCAGCTCATTTAGACTTCTAGAACTCCAGATATGGCTAAAATACTGAACAGTGCTCGGGCTGGAAGACAGATTCAGGCTTCTTTGTTGTTGCTACAATTTGACTTGAAAATGGCCTATTTAGATCTTAGGCTCCATATAAAAGTTGTAGGCCGATGTCTTATCTTTCCATCCATATAAAGTAAACCTCAATTTGAGATCCATAGCTCCAGAGATGACCTAATTACCGAATAGTGTTCCGGTTTGGATTGCACCGACATCTCTTTTCTAATTTTGGTCATCTCTTTGCCCTTGTAATTTAAGTTCTTAAAGTCATCAATCAATCCTTTCATTTATGTGATAGGCCTGCATTTAAAATGAACATTTACCACAAATTAAAGGTATCTTATATTATTAGATATATTATTATAAAACATGTTTTAATTAAGGAGTTATTAATACTTCAAGTGGAAAATGATGATATAAAACCATGATAAAAATGCACTTTTAAATACTAATCAATGATGTAAAATGGAATGGGCTAATGTTAGAAAGGCTATTGCTAATGTTAGAAAAGGGGTATCTTCTAAGTCCATTAATCATATTTCTCAAGAACATGATTGCTATACAGTTTGGGAGATGTTGGAAGAAATATTTGCTAAGAAGAGTGCACAAAACAAGGTTTTTGTAATTAGAGACCTTGTGAATTTGAAGTATAGAGATGGTGAAGATGCTTCAGTGCATATAAATGTATTCCAAGGGTCTTTTTTAGTCAGATTCCCAAGACTAAGTCTATCATGTTCTTTATGAAATAGTGGCCATAAATCATGAATTGCACGATGCACATCTCCACTAGGATGCGTCTCAAGAGTCAATAGAAGATTATCTAAAGACTCCTTACTCAGGCCATCCTTAATGAATTGTATTTTATCTTCACGGTTTATAGATACCATTCCTAAAGAACGACATTGTGTATTACAAGTCCATCTAGCACATCGATGACAGACATCCAGTCGTTTTGCACGACGCTTCTTTGCAAAAGTGCTTTTACCTGTTCCAGGCATGTGTGAAATGAAGGAGTTAGAGGACTCACCTGATAATCGGACCTTTGCTTCAATCAACCAACGAATATCTTCAGGAATTCCATGATTCATTAACAATCTCAATCTTGCACATCTAGCACGGTAAATTTTTGTAATCGCATTCTGAAGCAGAGCGGCAAAATACTTTTTCAATTTTTCAAGATTAGTGTCCATTTTCAAATGAGAATTGGAAGAGAGATTCAAAGAATTGCACAGATATATACACAGATATCAGTTATTGTGGGAAACTGAAAGAACCGACTTAAGTCACGGAGTACCGTTGTCCGCCATTTGACCGGGGTGAGAGAAACTAGCAAAAATCACTCAAAAAGAAACACAAAAACAATGTAAGAAAAACAAAATCATCAACCTTTATCTACAAGATCATTCCAACCAGCTGATTCATTTTCACTAGGAAAAGTATCAAAGTAAGCTTTCAAACGATGTCCATTTTCCTTAAAATCATTGTCATTCATTGAATTCTCAATATCACAGGCCCCATAAGGATTGGTCCATCTTAATCTTAGCTCTTTAGGGAATGCATAGAGTTGAGAATCATAAAACAAAACTTTTTGACTAGTGTCAATTTTTTGACAATTTTCACAAGTTTTGCAGAATGCATGTGTGTCCTTGAACATGGTGGGCCAATAAAATCCATTTTGAAAGATTTTTGCAGTTGTCTTTTTTTACGAGAAATAACTTCCACATGCTTCAGAATGACAAAGTATAATGACACTACTTACCTCATTGTCGGGAATGAATCTTTGAAATATTTGATTAGGACAATATTTGAATAAGTTAGGGTCATCACAATGAAAGCTCTTCACTTCGTTCAAAAACTTTTCTTTGTCTTGAATACTCCAATTAGTTGGCAAATCTCCTAAAGCAAGAAAATTGAAATTTTTATCATACCAAGGCATTGGACTAAGAGAAAGCAAGGATTCGTTAGGAAAGTAATCATCGATTGGTGTGATGTTAGATGTCGAATTTGTTGTCACTGTTGACAAAAGATTCGCATCAACATTTTCTGTGCGTTTGTTAACCGTGATTTCTTCCTCAGAATAAATCATTTGCAAATCTTCAGATTCATCAATCTCATTTTTACTTAAAGTAGATTCAAGTTGATCATAAACTAATTCGTCAATATGATCTACTTCTTGTAAATCATTATCATCTCCAGGTTGCTTGCAAATGTTGAAAATATTCATCTCCAATGTCATGTTTCCAAATGATAGCTTCATCAGTCCATTCCTACAATTAATCAATGCGTTAGAGGTTGCAAGAAACGGACGTCCTAAAATAACAGGAAATGAATTACATGCTTCAACAGGTTCTGTGTCCAAGACAATAAAATCCACAGGATAAATGAATTTATTGACTTGTACTAACACATCTTCAATTATTCCTCTAGGCACTTTTATAGATCTATCGGCAAGTAAAAGAGTTATAGAAGTTGGTTTTAACTCACCTAGATTGAGACTCTGAAAAACTGAATATGGAAGTAAATTCACACTAGCACCAAGATCAAGTAAGGCTCTTTCAATTTTATGCTCTCCAATAAAGCAAGAAATTGTAGGACAACCAGGGTCTTTATATTTCAAAGCATTATTGTTTTGAAGAATAGCACTTACTTGTTCGGCTAGAAAGACTTTCTTTTTCACATTCAGTTTCCTCTTCACAGTGCATAGATCTTTCAAAAATTTAGCATAGAAAGGAACCTGTTTAATTGCATCCAGCAAAGGTATATTGATCCTTACCTGTTTGAAAATTTCATAAATTTCAGAATTGTGATTGACTTTCCTTTGTTTGGTCATGGCTTGAGGAAATGGAAGTGCTGGTGGTGAATCAGTCATTTCTTCGCAATTTTCAGATTCATCCCCTTCCTTACCCTCAGAGATTGACTCATCATCTTTCTCATAAGGTTCAAGAGAGGGTTTTTCAATAACCTTACCACTGCGCAGAGTAGTGACTGATTTGACTTGATCCATGTGTTGGCTTCCGGAAATACTTGCATTTGCATTGTATTGCCCTTTGGGATTTTGTTGTGTTTGAGATGGAAAGTTACCTTTCTCTTGGAAACTAAGAGCAGATGTTAATTTAGCAAGAGTATCTTTAAAATCTGTCATGTTTTGAGCAAGTTGAGTATTGATTGTCTCTTGCTTTTCAATGAATGCATGCAATGTTTCCTCAAGATTTCTTCTAGGAGGTGGAGCATAAGGAGGTGCATATCCATGAGAATTTTGGAAATTGTGGTGTGCTTGAAACGGTGGTTGTGAAGTTTGTGCATTGTTGTTCTCACTCTTCCAACTGAAATTTGGGTGATTCCTCCAACAAGGGTTGTATGTTTGGGAGTATGGGTTGTGGTTGGCCCTTTGAAAACTGTTTAAAGCATGTGCTTGTTCATGGAGACATTCCTTAAAAGAAGGCAAGGTTGGACAATCGTTGGTTGAGTGTTCATTTGTTTCACAGATTTGACACACAATGTTTTCAACAGATTTTAATTGACCACTCTTTTTCAATTCTAGTGCCTCGACTTTTCTAGCTAAAGATGCAAATTTGGCTTGAAGGTCATGATCTTCCCTAAGGTTGTACATACCTCCACTAGATGTATGAGGTTGAGTTTTACTCGGTGCCTCATAAGTACCCGCGGTGTCCCAATTTTGAGCATTTTCAGCTAACAAGTCTAAGTACTCCATTGCTTCATCAGGGTCTTTATCTTTAAAAGTTCCATTGCACATCAATTCAACCATTTGCCTATCTTTAGGTGTTAACCCTTCATAGAAATGTGAAACCAATCTCCATGTTTCAAAACCATGATGAGGGCAAGTACTAAGCAAGTCTCGATACCTATCCCAACATTGGTAAAATGTTTCTCCTGGTTTTTGAGTGAAAGTGGTGATTTGTCTCTTGAAAGAGTTTGTTCTATGAGATGGGAAAAACTTCTTTAAAAATTGTTGTTGCATTTCATCCCAAGCACGAATGGATCCTGGTCTTAAATTTTGTAGCCATGTTTTAGCTTTATCTTTTAATGAAAAAGGAAAAAGCTTTAATCTGATGGTGTTCATGCTACAATTTAAATTATTATATGTGTTGCAGACCTCCTCAAATTCCCTTAAATGCAAGTATGGATTTTCCAATTCTAAACCATGAAAAGAAGGTAAAAGTTGAATAATACCTGGTTTAAAATTAAAATGAGATGCATCAGGAGGAAAAACTATGCATGATGGTACACTTGTTCTTGTGGGATTCATGTGGTCTCTAAGTGTTTGATGTCTTTAAGGATTTCCATGCCAGAGTTGAAAGAGAAACTGGTAGAAAGCTCAAATGTATTCGAGCTGACAATGGTGGTGAATATAAGGGTCCTTTTGAGAAGTATTGCAGGGAACATGGTATCAAGTTGGAGAAGACAGCTCCTAAAACTCTATAGCAGAATGGAGTGGCTGAGAGAATGAATAAAACCATTATTGAAAGAATTAGATGTATGCTCTCTCATGCAAAACTGCATAAGTCCTTTTGGGGTGAGGCAATGAAGACTGCAGTTGCCATGATCAACCTTTCTCCATCAGTTCCTCTTGAATTTGATGTTCTAGATAGAGTTTGGAAAGGAAAGGATGTCTCTTATGCACACTTAAGAGTGTTTGGATGCAGGCCATTTGTACATGTTCCTAGAGATGAAAGGTCTAAGCTTGACAATAAGACAAAGCAGTGTATTTTCTTGGGCTCTGAAGATGATGAGTTTGGCTATAGATTATGGGATCCAAAGGAGAAGAAAATTGTGAGAAGTAGAGATGTTATCTTCTTTGAAGATCAAACCATTGAAGACTTTGAACAAAAGGAGAAAACAGAGTTTACTGTTTTTATTCCAACTAATTCAAATCCAAGACCTACTCCACAGTTACCTTTAATGCCTGCTAATCATGGGGGAGACTTGCAAAATGATGATAATGGTGGTTCTCTTATTAAGCCATTAGTTGGTGATCCTG
>NW_011501180.1:10662-18214 GCF_000495115.2 Populus euphratica
AGCCCCTGGAATCACTTCATTTTGATCTCTAGAAATCACGCTCTGCACAAAACATCGACTGAACATCAAATCTGCCAATTATCTCCAATTTACTCCTTTTTGCATTTTTCATCCAAAAGTGCTTTCAAAACATAAAACAAAGAATATCAAGGCATTTTACATATAAAACATGGATAAAACATTAGGTAAATGTGGGTGAAACTATCGAATAATATGGTTACATCAAATACCCCCACACTTAGCTCTTTCTTGTCCTCGAGAAAGGATAAATAAAATTAAATTGAAAATAACCATGATCAATCTCTTAATCTCCCATCAATGTCTAAGAGTACAAGCATTATAAATAAGAATATAATAAAAAAGGATAAAATAAATAAATTTTTATGAATTTGTTTACATGCAAACTTCAAAATTCAATCAATCATCGGGATTTAAATGAAATCTATGCCATGCCAAAGTGATAGGTCCTCTCATTGATATACACTCCAACACTCAGGTGTTTAGGGTTTATGTGTCTAAATCTCTCAAATTCAATCAAAGAGTATGTTCTACCATGAGCTTGTTGTTCAATCTCATCTCCATTACTAACATATTACAAACAATGCATGAATCAAAAGGTCTCATTTTCCGGTTGTAATGGGGCTAAGGTTAAGATGAGGTAAAAGAGAGTAAAAGAAAAGGCTCAAATCAAAGAAAGTAGAGCATTCCGAAAAATGATATTTCAAACAAGATATTCCATCAAAGCTCATAAATTTTTCATCTTTAATCACCAATGCTTAACTGCTTTTGATTTGAAGCTCTTTTAACATAAAATCTTAAGAACATAAAGGAACATTTTTTCTTCTTTTTTTTTTGGTAATTTTGCCCATGTTTTCATCAAGCATCACTTCTTCTGTCTTTTCACATAATTTCCAACCATAATTCCATGAACTATCACAAGTACATGCTGTACTAATCCTTCGCCAGGGGAAAAGGAAAATATATATAAAGTTAAGGCTTATACATGAATAAAGCAAAGAAAAGATAAACAAGCTCAAAAGGAGCTCACTAAGGATAATATGCTTTAGGTTGGCTTTTTGGTTCAAGTGCTTTAAAATTCCTATTGCCTTTATCATCTTCATGTATATTTGTAATGGAATATAATCTCAATAAGATATGAAGCAAGTTCTAGAGATACATATCATTGAAAGAATGCACACTCAAAGAAAACAATGCTGAAGGCTCAAAAACTTGCAGTGGTATAACACTATAAAATCAACATGGTATATTCTCAAAGTCAATCCCTAAACCAATTAAACCTTAAAATTTGCATGCATACTCTTTCATTTGATTTATCTCTTCATCTATCTCAATTAATTCTCATACATAATACTCATATTCTCAAAAACCAATGGGAGTTAAAAAGATCAAACATAATTTATTTTTTTTGAACAACAAAGAAAACTAAAATAAGAAAATAAAAATTCTCCCAATACCCCCACACTTAAAACACAACATTGTCCTCAATGTTGAAATAAAAGCAAAGGAACATAAGAGAATGATAGAAAATAAATTAAAATACAAAAAAGTAAAAGATAAGGAAAAAGAAAGCAAATCTGATATATATATTTTTTTTTGTGCTGGGTTGCCTCCTAGTAAGCGCTTTTGTTTTATGTCATTGGCTTGACATATGGCATGCTCATTCTTCATAGATTGGTTCAGCTAACTCTACAGAAGCGGTGAGTTCTACCGTCTAACCTTCATAGAAAGGTTTCAAACGATGTCCATTGACCTTGAGTAGTTTGCTGGTTTCTAAACTTGTAATTTCAACTGCACCATAAGGAAAAATATTAGAAACAACAAAGGGTCCGATCCAACGAGAGCGCAAATTTCCAGGAAAAAGTTTCAAACGCGAATGATAAAGAAGGAATTTGTCTCCAACATGAAATTCCTTTCTTGTAAGCATTCGGTTATGAAGATTCTTAGTCTTTTCTTAGTAAATCCTTCCATTCTCGTAAGCATCATTTCGAATTTCTTCCAACTCTTGCAGTTGCAATTTTCTTGCAATCCTAGCAGCATCATAATCCATGTTGCATTGTTTAATGGCTTAAAAAGCTTTGTGTTCAAGCTCCACCGGTAAATGACATGCTTTCCTATAAATCATTCTATAAGGTGACATTCCTATAGGTGATTTATAAGCAGTCCTATAAGCCCAAAGTGCATCTTCATGGCGTAGACTCCAATCTCGTTGGTTAGGTTGCACTGTTTTCTCCAAAATGGACTTGATTTCTCGATTGGAAATTTCAGCTTGGCCATTCGTTTGCGGATGATATGCTGTGGATGTTCGATGAGTCACGTGATATTTGCGTAGTAATGCTTTCATGGAACGATTGCAGAAATGAGTGCCACGATCACTGATGATAGCTTTAGGGATGCCAAAACTATCAAATATGTGAGTCCTGATAAAATCTAAAACAACCTTAGCATTGTTAGTTCGTGTGGCTTTCGCCTCAATCCATTTGGACACATAATCAACAGCAAGAAGAATATAAAGATTTCCAAAAGAAGAAGGAAATGGACCCATAAAGTCAATACCCCAAACATAAAAAATTTCACTTACAAGAATATTTGTTAAAGGCATTTGATTTTTATGAGTGATATTACCTGTTCTTTGGCATTTTCACATGATTTGCAGAAGTGATATGCATCTTTAAAAATAGAAGGCCAATAGAAACCACTTTCAAGTACCTTATGGGCTGTTCTTTTTGCTCCAAAATGCCCACCACAAGAATGAGAATGACAAAAAGTGAGAATGGAATGAAATTCATCTTGTGGTACACATCTCCTTACTACTTGATCCACATAAAATTTCCACAAGTAAGGAGGATCCCAAAAATAATATTTAGCATCAGCTCGTAACTTGTCCTTTTGGGATTTAGACAAACCTGGAGGGAATTCTTTGGTGACTAAATAGTTCACCAAATCAGCATACCATGGTCTTGTAGAGGAGTGCAACATATACAACTGTTCATCAGGAAATGTTTCTCTTATTGTTTCAGTTGGAATATCATCGGTCCTCAGTCGACTCAAGTGATCAGGCACATGGTTTTCGGCACCTTTTTTGTCTTTGATCTCAAGATCGAATTCTTGTAAAAGCAAGATCCACCTAATCAGTCTTGGTTTGGACTCCTTCTTCTTCAAAAGATACCTGAGAGCTGCATGGTCAGTAAAAACAATGACTTTTATACCAAGTAGATATGACCTGAATTTTTCAAGAGCAAACACCACTGTAAAAAGTTCCTTTTCAGTTGTATGGTAATTGCATTGTGCTCCATCCAACATGCGAGAAGCGTAGGCGATAACATGCAAATTCTTCCCAATTCTTTGCCCAAGCACAACTCCTACTGCATAGTCACTCGCATCACACATTATCTCAAAAGGTTCATCCCAATTTGGTGGTTGGATGATAGAGGTAGATGTGACACATCTCTTAAGCTCATCATGGGCATCTTTACAAGCTTGATCAAACACAAAATCAACTTCTTTGGCTAATAGTCTGCACAAAGGTGCTGTAATCTTCGAGAAATCTTTGATAAAGCGTCGATAGAAACCTGCATGACCTAGAAAAGAATGAACTTCCCTCACGCATGAGGGGTAAGGCAATGATGAAATAACATCTATCTTAGCTTTATCAACTTGTAATCCACGTGAAGACACAACATGCCCAAGAACTATTCCTTGTTCTACCATAAAATAACACTTTTCATAGTTCAAGACAAGGTTTGTTTCAATGCACCTTTTTAGGATCAAAGATAAATTTTCTAGACATTTATCAAAAGAATCACCATACACCATGAAATCATCCATAAAAACCTCAATTATTCTTTCAACATAGTCAGAAAAAATACTCATCATGCATCTTTGAAAAGTTGTAGGAGCATTACAAAGACCAAAAGGCATTCTCCTATATGCATATGTACTAAATGGACAAGTAAATGTAGTTTTTTCTTGATCCTCAAGATTAATAACAATCTGATTGTATCCATTATATCCATCAAGAAAGCAATAAAAAGACTTAAGTGCTAAGCGTTCAAGCATTTGATCTATGAATGGTAATGGGAAATGATCTTTGCGTGTAGAAAGATTGAGCTTTCTGTAATCAACACACATTCTCCATCCACTCGAGATGCAAGTAGGAATGAGCTCATCATTTTTGTTTTTCACGAACGTGATTCCGGTCTTTTTAGGCACCACATGGATTGGTGCTACCCATTTACTGTCAGTGATGGGGTAAATGACTCCCGCATTTAACAATTTTAAAATTTCAGCTTTAACTACCTCCATCATAGGTGGGTTCAACCTCCTTTGCATTTCCCTTGTTGGTTTTGCATTGTCCTCCAATAGTATATGATGCATACATATTGAGGGATTAATGCCCTTGATGTCAGCGAAAGTCCATCCAATGGTCGTTTTGTGATCACACAACAACTTCACAAGTTTTTCCTCTTGTATACTTGTCAAACCTTTTGCTATGATAACGGGAAGTGTATTGTTGTCGCCAATGAATACATACTTCAAATTATCGGTCAAAGGTTTTAATTCTAACTCAGGGGCCTGTAAAATAGATGGCAAAAGCTTTTTATGTGAGAGTAATAAATCAATAAAGATATTACTATGGGGAACGGTTTGTAAAGCTTGTAAGGCCAATACTGATTCGTGCATGTTTTGGGGAACACATATGTGCCTCTCCATCTCTTCTATCTTGGTGAAATCATAGTCATAGCTCAAAGCTATGCTTAATCCATCTTCACAATCAAAATCACAAACTTGCTGCACATACTTATCAATTTGGTCATAACATGTGATAGAATAAGCATTGCTATAAGGATATTTCATTGCATCATGAAAATTGAATTCAATTTTTTCATCTCCTACCTCCATAGACAAGGTATCCTTACCACAATCAATCTTTGTGTTGGCAGTTTTCAAGAATGGTCTCCCAAACAATATAAGAGTGCTGGTTGATAAATCATAAGAATCATGTTCCATATCAAGAATATAAAAATCACATGGAATAACCAAACTATCAATCTTGACTAGGACATCCTCTATCACACCAAGTGGGTAAACAAAACTACGATCTGCAAGTTATATTACAATGCTAGTTTTATTCAAAGGTTCCAGACTAAGAGAATCATAAACATGTTTAGGCATAACACTAATGGATGCACCTAAATCACATAAAGCTCTTTTAAAACTCGCATTACCAATAACACATGGGATAGTAAACGCACCTGGGTCCTTTTGCTTTAAAGACATATTCTTTTAAACAATAGTAGACATAACTTCACCCATACTTACCATTTCATGACCTTTCAGTTTGAAAGCTCTTTTGGTAGTACACAACTCCTTCAAAAATTTAGCATACTTGGGAATTTGCTTGATAGCATAAAGCAAAGGAATGTTGAGTTCTACTTTCTTGAAAACCTCTAAAATTTCTTTGTCCTCTTTCTTTGACCTAGAAGAACTAACAGGAAAGGGTGGAATTGCTTTAAAACTGGAATTCATTGAGTGAGGAGTTACCTTTGGAGTGTTGGTCGATGTTTTAGTTTGTGGAGGAGGATGATGTTCCTTCTTTGTACTCAATTCAGTTTCTATCTCTTCTTCTTCCTCCATCTCAATTTGTTTTGACCTTTTCTCTTCAAGTTCTTTCCTACTTCTCAGCATGATCGCACTAACATTCTCTTTTGGATTCAATGCTTGGGAAGACAATTTTCCATTCATTTGTGCCTCCAATTTCCTTACACTTGAAGCTACTTACCCCATTTGCTTCTCCAAGTTGTGAATACTTGACCTTGTTTCCTGTTGAAAAGACATGACATTTTGTTGCAAGGTAACAGTATTAGAAGCCAAAGTTTTCATCATCTCACGAAGATCATCATTGGATGACGACCCCGTAACATTGGAGTTTGTGAATGGAGGGGGTTGTCTTGCTTGATAATTCTGTTGGGGCTGAAATCCATGGGGATGGAATTGTCGGCCTTGATTGCCTTGTTGGGATGGGTTGCCATAGCGTAAGTTGGGATGATCTCTCCATCCGGGATTGTACGTGTTGGAAAAGGGATCATATTTACACTAGGGTTGTCCATTGAATGCTCCATCAATTGCATGAGCTTGTTCAATGTAATCTTCTTGCATTATTGGGTACATATCCGAAGTATGTCCTTTTAAGAAGCATATGCTACAAACTTTCACCTGTTGCACATTTCCACAAGCCAAAGAACGCACAAGAGAAGTAAGATCATTAACTTGATTTTCAAGGTTAGAAATACTTACCTCATTTACTCGTTTGTTAGAGAAGTCTCCACGAGTGCTAAACTATTTTGAGTTAGCTGCCATGTTTGAGATCAATTGGCGTGCAACCTCGGGTGTCTTATCCACCAATGCGCCTCCACTTACAGCATCAATGATACTACGGTCAGTAGGCATCAATCCTTTATAGAAATATTGAATGAGTAGTTGATCGGGTATTTGATGATGAGGGCATTGAATGCATAGTTGCTCAAATCTTTCCCAATACTCGGAGAGTGTCTCTCCATGAGATTGTCGAATCCCACATATTTCTTTCCTTATGTTGGCAACTCGAGATGCTAGGAAATACTTCTCAAGGAAAATCTTCTTCATTGCATTCCAAGTTCCAATAGATCCTGGGAGATTAGAGAAAAGCCATGCCTTTGCTGCCCCTTTTAAAGAGAAATGGAAAGCTTTTAACTTAACTTGTTCTTCATCAACTCCATTCGGGTTCATGCCAACACAAACCATATGGAACTCCTTAAGATGAGTATGAGGATCTTCTCCTGCAAGACCATTAAATGTTGGTAACAAATGTATAAAACCAGATTTGAGCTCAAAGTTTACATTATTGTCAATGTTTATGCATAGTGGCTGATTTTCCACATTAGGAGCAGCAAGCTCCTTGAGTGTTTGTTGTCGTGCAATAGCCATGGTGTTGAGGCGAGCTTCCTTTATTAACCTGCGTAAAGTGCTTTCTATTTCAAAATCAACCTGCACTTGAATTTGATTAGTAGAACGGGTCACAAGCATCAATCACTAAGAAAACTCAAAAGAAAGAAACCACACATGAGATAAAAAAGTAATGCAAATTATATGAAAATCCAACGCTAGAAAACTAAAACTGCCTAAAACCTTAGGAAAAAGTCGAATTTTGCCTCAATAGGATGGGGCTAGTAGTATACTACTAGTCTTGTTCAGAACGTCGTTTTCCTTCAGGAAAAGAAAATCCAAAACCTAATTCCACAAACCATTCTGTTTTGAACAGTAACGCCACCGCAAATAAATAGTACTACCACAAGCAAAAATTTTGTTTATTTTTTTCAGAAATATAAATACAAAATCACAGCAACTAAAAATAACAGTACAAGCACAAGAATCAACTAAAATTACTTCCCCGGCAACGGCGCCAAAATTTGTTGCGATGTCGCGGTCGCACAAATTAATTACCCTTACACTTAAATCACACAAGATAGTATAGAGCAAGCAAGGGATCAATCCC
>NW_011501180.1:18409-46795 GCF_000495115.2 Populus euphratica
GTTGAAACCTAATTCCACAAACAATTCTGTTTTAAACAGTACTGCTACCGCAAGTGAACAGTACCGCCGCAAGCAAAAAAAATTCTGTTTCTTTGTTTTTTTTTTTCAGAAATATAAATATCAATCACAACAAATAAAAATAACAGTACAAGCACAAGAATCAACTAAAATTACTTCCCCGGCAAAGGCGCCAAAATTTGTTACGATGTCGTGGTCGTACAAATTAACTACCCTAACTTAAAACACAACACACAAGATAGTATAGAGCAAGCAAGGGATCGATCCCACGAGGAAGATTTAGTTTAGATTTTTATGCTATACGTTATGCAATTGGGGGGTTTTGATTTGTGATAATCTAAACTATGGAAGAAATTAAACTAGTGAACACAATCAATTAAAACTGAAATTTATCAAGAAAACAAACCTTGGTCACAAGCACACATCCACCTACAGAAATCAGAACCGATCCTTGAAACGAAACTCCAGTTTATATTCTGAATTTTTATCTTTTCTTAACTTTGGTTAATTAACGGATCCGCCGTATAACTAGCCCTAACCAACAAATAATCACAGTGTCCGCACTAATGATTTAATCTAATGGCAGCCTTAAGATCTAGATAAATTCATTAATCTTAACAACCAAGTTGTCTGCTTGTGTTGCTTTGATCGAATGTTTTCCCTAAGTTTAATAACGTAGTTCCGCCACAATTATCAAGCTTAGTTGCTTCACAAGTTTATATACCCTAACTCCGGTTTTGATACCAAACTTAGCAATAGATTGTTCACAATAATAACTTAGAGTCCGCTCTAGCAATTATCAACAACAATCATAGAAAACATGCATAGGAAAACAATCATACTCATTCATAATACAAACTGACAACAATCATAGAAAATATGCATTGAAAAACAATCATACTCATTCATAATATAAACTGAAAATAAATGAAGAATAAATCTCACAGTTCTTGAAATCTGAAAGTTTCTGCGTCCTTGCAACCAAGAAAAGAGCTTAGCCTTGCATATCTATTGAACAACTACTCCTAAAGATAAAAGAAAGCATTATTTCTAGTATGTAGAGAGGAGAGTTTGTGTTTCTTCACTTCTAGTTGCTACCACCTTTCTTTGATTCTATTGCACTCCCTCCTCCTCTTTCTTGGCTCTCTTGATGTCTATATATAGGCTTCAATGGCAGCTCCTCTTGCTTCTTTATCAACAATGGTGGCTGCCAAACTTGCCAAACTTTGACATTAGTAGTCACCACAAACAACCCACCATTGTAGCCTCCTTCTTTGACAATGGCAGCATTCCAACTTGCAGCTGGTTTGTGGTTGGTGATTTGAGGTTGGTGGATTGAGGTTGGTGGCTACTTTTCTTGACCTTCTAGATTGATTTACTAGAGGGGCTAAATTGCTGAAATTATAACTTGGATGATAGTTTAGAAGCTTCGAAACATAATTTGGACTCATTTCTTCACGAAACCTGATTGCTGGCAGAATTCAGTTGTCATCTTTGAAAAATCAGATCTCCCTCATATGAGATTTGTTTTGGCTGAAATTTGGAGCGTTTACAGAAATTTGAGTCAGGAATCCAAAAAAATTAAGTTTGCATAAATTGGACTTCTATAGCTCCATATATTGAATTTTGAATAGACAAAGGTCAACAATGGTAGAATGCAAGATTTAAGTTTGAAGGATGTGATTTCCATGATTGTTATTTTTTTATTTTTCTTGCATTACATTTCCAGAAAGGTATCGATGTTATCTTTTTAGTTCCATTAGAATCACTTCATTTCGATCTCTAGAACTCACGCTCTACACAAAACATCGACTAAACGTCAAATCTGCTAATTATCTCCAATTTACTCTTTTTTGCATTTTTCATCCAAAAGTGCCTTCAAAACATAAAACAAAGAATATCAAGGCATTTTACATATAAAACATGGACAAAACATTAGGTAAATATGGGTTATCGAATGATATGGTTACATCATGGACTTTAGCCGACATTAAGGGCATTAGTCCCTCAATATGTATGCATCATATACTATTGGAGGACAATGCAAAACCAACAAGGGAAATGCAAAGGAGGTTGAACCCGCATATGATGGAGGTAGTGAAAGCTGAAATTTTAAAACTGTTAGATGCAGGAGTCATTTATCCTATCATGGATAGTAAATGGCTGGCACCAATCCATATGGTGCCTAAAAAGACTAGAATCACGTTGGTGAAAAACAAAAATGATGAGATGAGCTCATTCCTACTCACATCTCGAGTGGATGGAGAATATGTGTTGATTATAGAAAGCTAAATCTTACTACATGCAAAGATCATTTCTCATTACCATTAATAAACCAAATGCTTGAATGCCTGACAGGTAAGTCTTTTTATTGCTTTCTTGATGGATATAGTGGATATAATCAAATTGTTATTAATCCTGAAAATCAAGAAAAGACTACATTTACATGTCCATTCGGTACATATACATATAGAAGAATGCCCTTTAGTCTCTATAATGCACCTGTAAAAATCCAAATCCAAGAAAGTTAACCTTAAACATTAGAACAAAAATTTTGTTTTCTTCCAAGTAAAGCCCCATAACTATGTGTTGATATATTGAGCACAAAAAAAAGGTTTATTAATATCTTGTTTAAGAGGTATTGAGCAGATATATAAATTTAATGAGAGTTTCTTTATCTAGATAGATTAATGGAAGTTGAATGATGAGTACCTTACTTTACGGGATTTGCAAGTTATTTTTCTATTTTAACGTTTTTATTACTAGGGACTAGTAATAAGCTGGTTGGGGGGTTGTAATTAGTACTTAAAAGTGCATTTTTATCAAGGTTTTATATTATCATTTTGCATATGAAGTATCAATAACTCCTTAACTAAATCATGTTTTACAATAGCATATCTAATAATATAAGATACCTTTAATTTGTGGTAAATGTTCATTTTAAATACAGGCCTATCACATAAATAAAAAGATTGATTGATGAGTTTAAGAACTGAAATTGAAAGGACAAAGAGATGGACAAACTTAGAAAAGAGATGCTAGTGTAGTCCAAACTAAAACATTGCTCGGTAATTGGGTCATATCTGGAGCTGTAAATCTCGAATTTAGGTCTACTTTATATGAATGAAAACGTAAGACATAGGCCTATAACTTTCATGAGAGCTCAAATTTAAAAAAACCATTTTCAAGTTCAAATTATAGCAACAAACAAGAAGTCTGAATCTGTCCTGCAGCTCGAACATTGTTCAGTGTTTGGCCCATATTTGGAGTTTTAGAAATCTAAATGATCTCAATTTTTTTTCCTAGAAAGATGAGACAATTTCCTAGAATTTCATGTTCAAGTGGTTCCAATTTTGACGTTATCAATGATATTTTGGATAGACAATAGAAGATAAGGATTGTCACCAAGTCAAGAGTTGGCCACCCACTCATCAATTAGTCATCAAAATAATAGTTTCTAATTTTGGCACTTTCATAAACCAAACTGTATAGTATAACCGACACCTATGCTATTAAAGGAACTTGATTTGTTGTTAACATAACTAATGTAATCATGTTAATTTATAATCTGATTAGAACCTCTTTTGTGTATAGTTTTCAATTGAGTAATAAGAGTTTATACTATACTTGTTTGACATACCGTTTGTGAATCCTCTAACCTTGATATTTGTTGTTATCATTATTTAATCCTTACATTGATCTTTTATCTCAAAGTTCTCATTAACTTCTTCTTCTTGTTTTTCTTTATTATTATTATTATTATTATTATTATTACTATCACTATTACTATTACTACTACTACTACTACTACTACTACTACTACTATTGTTGTTGTATTATTGTTGATTATAATTTATACAATTAACCTCCCTGTGGTTCGACTCCGTTCTTGCCGGGTTATTTATTACTTCGACACTCCTGCACTTGGGAGAAGATAACAATCTTTTGGTTGTGTCAATAGGAGTACAAGATTTAAAAAAGTTATTTTCAAGTCCAAATTGTTGCAACAATGAAGAAGTTCGAATCTATTCTGCAACCTAGATACTATTCAATGTTTAACACATATCTTGAGTTCTAGAAGTCTAAATGACCTCAATTTCTTTTTTAGAAGGTTGAGACAATTTCATAGAACTTTCATCTGGAGGTCTAATTCAAATTCTGACGTTATCAATGATGTTTTATTCAGACAAGAAGATAAGGATTGTCACCAAGTCAAGACGTGGTCACCCACTCATCAATTAGTTATTAGAATAATAGTTTCCAATTTTGGCTATAAAAGGAGGCATTTGTCATGCATTTAGACATCTTGGTTTCTAGATCAAGATAATGCTCTTGCTTTTTCTCTTTGTATTTTTGTAATGCTTAAGTTTTGTTTTCAGTAATATCTTGTTTATGCCTTTCATTTCCTTTCCTTTACTTAGTTAACTTTTATCTTATTTATGTTCTTATTTTGTTTATTTTTGTTTCTCTATTTCATTATGTTTATTTAAGTTTATGATGTAAAGGTGAAAATGTTATATTAATGGTGTAAGAATAAGTATAATGTAAACTTTGGACTTTAATGTTTGATACTAACATCTTTTGTATTTGTTACCTTGTTTACTCTTTAATACTTTGCTTGTTAAATGACTAATCTAGATTTATGTTGTATAACACTTGATACAACAAATACTTGGCACTTTCATAGCACAAACCATATAGTATAATCAACACCTATGCCATAAAAGGAACTTGATTTGTTGTTAACATAAGTTACAATCATGAATGCCTGACAACATTTATAGGTGTTAACATTATTTGAATAAGATAACTAATATAATCATGTTAACAATTTATAATCTGATTGGAACCTCCTTTGTGTGTGGTTTCCATTTGAGTAATAAGAGTTTATACTATACTTGCTTGAAATACCATTAGTGGATCCTCTAACCTTGACATTTATTGTTATCATTGTTTAATCCTCAATTTGATCTTCCATCTCAAAGTTCTCATTAACTTCTTCTTCTTCTTCTATTACTACTACTACTATTATTCTTGTTGTTCTTATTGTTGTTGTTGTATTGTTGTTATTTATAATTTATACAATTAGCCTCCCTATGGTTCGACCTCAGTCTTGCCAGGTTATTTATTATTTTGACACTCTTGTACTTGGGAGAAGACATCAATCTTTTGGTCGTGTCAAGTTTTTGATGCCATTGCCGGGGAGGTAAATTCTTATACAAATTATAGTATTTATTTTATTTTTTCTTTTTATTTTTGTTGTATCTAACTTTGTTTCTTTTCTCATGTTTCTTCTTCTTTTGTTTTCTTCTTCCTTTTATTTTATTCCTATACGTGTATGAGAGTATGATCATGTACATTAAATGGTAGACTTTGTAGGGTATCCTCTTAAGAAAATATGGCCGAAGAAGATAACGAATTACTTCATAATGAAAACAATGAGAATAATCGTGTTAGAACTCTTAGAGACCACATAAATCCCACAAGAACAAGTGCACCATCATGCATAGTTTTTCCCCCGATGCATCTCATTTTAATTTAAGTTAGACATTATTTAACTTTTACCTTCTTTTCATGGCTTAGATTTAGAAAATCCATACTTGCATTTAATGGAATTTGAGGAGGAATGTAACACCTATAATGACTCAAATTGTAGCATGAACACCATCAAATTAAAGCTTTTTTCTTTTTTATTAAAAGATAAAGTTAAAACTATTTAAAGCACGAGCTTGTTCATAGAGACATTCCTTAAAAGAAGGTAAAGTTGGACATTCATTGGTTGAGTGTTTATTTGTTTCACAGATTTGACACATAATGTCTTAAATAAGTTTTAATTGACCACTCTTTTTTAATTCTAGTGCCTCAATTTTTCTAACTAAAGTTACAAACTTAGCTTGGAGGTCATGATCTTTCATAAGGTTGTATATATCTCCGTTAGATGTAAGAGGTTGAGTTTTACCTGATGCTTTATAAGTACCTGCAGTGTCCTACTTTTGAGCATTTTTAGCTAATAAGTCTAAGTACTCCATTCCTTCATCAGAGCCTTTATCTTCAAAAGTTCCATTGCACATCAATTCCATCATTTGCCTATCTCTAGGTGTTAACCCTTCATAAAGATATGAATCTAATCTCCATGTTTCAAAACAATGATAAGGGCAAGTATTAATCAAGTCTTGATATCTATCCCAATATTAGTAAAATGTTTCTCTTGGTTTTTTAGTGAAAGTGATGATTTGTCTTTTGAAAGAGTTTGTTTTGTGAGAAGGGAAAAACTTCTTTAAAAACTACTATTGCATTTCATTCCAAGAACGAATGGATCTAGGTCTTAAATTTTGTAGCCATGTTTTGGCTTTATCTTTTAATGAAAAGGGAAAAAGCATTAACCTGATAGTGTTCATGCTACAATTTGAGTCATTATAGATGTTATAGACCTCCTCTAATTCCCTTAAATACAAGTATGGATTTTCTAAATCTAAGCCATGAAAATAAGGTAAAAGTTGAATAATGCCTCACTTAAAATTAAAATGAGATGCATTAGGAGGAAAAACTATGCATGATGGTACACTTGTTCTTGTGGGATTCATGTGGTCTCTATGTGTTCTAACATGATTATTTTTATTATTCTCATTTTGAAGGGATTGATTATCTTCTTTGGCTATATTTTCTAAAAATGATGAGGATATCCTACAAAGTCTACCACTTAATGTAGGTGACCATACTTTCATGCACATGTAGGAATAGAATAAAAGGAAGAAGAAAATAAAAAAAGAAGAAACAAAATAAAAGAAACAATGTTAGATACAAGAAAAGTGAAAAGAGAAAATAAAATAAATTTGTACAAGAATTTACTTCCTTAGAAACGATGCCAAAAACTTGACACAACCAAAAGATTGATGTCTTCTCCCAAGTGCAGGAGTGTCAAAGTAATAAATAATCCAGTAAGACCAAGGTCGAACCATATGGAGGTTAATTGAATATATTATAAATAACAACAACAACAACAACAACAACAACAATAACAACAATAATAATAGAAGAAGAAGAAGAAGAAGAAGTTGATTAGAACTTTGAGATGAAAAATCAATGTAAGGATTAAATAATGATAACAACAGATGTCAAGGTTAAAGGATTCACTAATGGTATTTCAAAAAAGTATAGCATAAACTCTTATTACTTATGAAAACCACACACAAAGGAGGTTCTAATCAGATTATAAATTGTTAACATGATTACATTAGTTATCTTATTTGAATAATGTTAATACTAGTAAATATTGTCAGGTATTCATAATTATAACTTATGTTAGCAACAAATCAAGTTCATTTCATAGAACCGGTGTAGGTTATACCATACGATTGTGCTATGAAAGTGCCAAGTATTTGTTATACCAAGTGTTATACAACATAAATCTAGATTAATCATTTAACAAGCAAATTAATAAAAGTGAATAAGATAACAAATACAAAACATTAGTATCAAACATTAAGGTCCATATTGAGTTTACACTATACTTATTATTACACCATTAGTGTAACCTTTTTACCTTGACATAATAAACTTAGCTAAACATAATGAAGAAGAGAAACACAAATAAACAAGATAAGAACATAAATAAGATAAAAGTTAACTAAGTAAACTAAAGGAATTACAAGGCATAAACAAGATATTAATGAAAATAAAACTTAGGCATTACAAAAATACAATGAGAGAAAGCAAGAGCATGATCTTGATCTTAAAACCAAGATGACTAAATATATAGCAAATGCCTCCTTTTATAAACCAAAATTGGGAACTATTGATTTGATGACTAATTGATGAGTGGGTGACCAACTCTTGACTTAGTGACAATCCTTATTTTCTTTTGTCTAAATAAAATATCATTGATAATGTCAGAATTTGAACCAGACCTCCACATGAAAGTTCTAAGAAATTGTCTCAACTTTCCAGGGAAAAAAAATTGAGGTGATTTGGCCTTCTAGAACTCAAGATATGGGCTGAACACTGAACAATGTCTAGGCTGCAAGACAGATTCAGACTTCTTCATTGTTGCTATAATTTGGAATTAAACGGCCTTTTTAAATGTTGGACTTCCACAAAAATTGTAGGCTTGTATCTTACCTTTCTGTCCATATAAAGTAGACCTAAATCCAAGATCTACAACTCGAGATATGACCCAATTACCAAATAGTGTTCCAGTTTGGATTGTACCAGCATCTCTTTTCTAAGTTTGGCCTTCTCTTTGTCCTTTTAATTTTAATACTTCAACTCATCAATCAATCCTTTTATTTATATGATAGGCTTGCATTTAGGATGAACATTTACAATAAATTAAAGGTACCTTATGGTATCAAACTTGTTATTATAAAACATGCTTTAGTTAAGGAATTATTGATACTTTAAGTGCAAAATGATGATATAAAATCTTGATAAAATTACACTTTTAAGTACTAATCAATGTGAATCTTTTATCAAGAGTGACAACAGATTCGACATTTGACATCACACCAATCGATGATTACTTTCCTAACGAATCCTTACTTTCTCTTAGTTCAATGCCCTGGTTTGCTAAAAATATCAATTTTCTTGCTTCAAAATTCTTGCCAGAGCGCTAAAGTACCAAAGAAGAAAGAAATTTTTTAAGTGACATGCAAAACTTTTATTGGGATGACCTGTACTTATTGAAATATTGTCCTGATCAAATATTTTAAAGAAGCATTCCTGATAATGAGGTAAGTAGTGTCATTAAATTTTGTCATTTTAAGGCATATGGGGGTCATTTCTCATCAAGAAACCCAACTGTAAAAATATTGCAATGTAAATTTTATTGGCCCACCATGTTCAAAGACATATATATTCTGCAAAGCTTGTAAAAATTGTTAAAAGTTAGGATTTATTTCAAAACATAAGAAATCATTAGATAATCTTCTATTGACTTTTAAAACATATCGTGACGGAGATGTGCATTGTACAATTCCTAATTTATAACCTAATTTTCATAAAGAGCATTCTTGTCATAGTCTTGAGAATCTGACTAAAACAGACCTGGTTTGCTAGTTTTTAAGAAAACCAGATGGGAAGCCTATCCCCAACCTATAGAGAGCGTTTAAGTCATTCATGAATGAAAAAATATAAATAAAAAAAAAAGAGTGAGACTCCAGTTAGCCTACATATAGGTGGTATGATTGTATTTTCAAGTTCTCATCTATAAAATCTTCTCTTCCTTCCTTTCATTTTACTCAACCTATGCATTCAATAGTTATAAAAGTGTGTAGAAATGGCAGGTTCCTTAAGTCATCATATAAGAAACACTTGTGTTTTTGGTGGATCCAATTCTAGAAAGGAAATAGAGTTTTTAGAATTAGCAAATCATCTTGGTCAGGTACTAGCTAAGAGAAACATTCATTCAGTGTATGGGGGAGGTAGCCTAGGGTTAATAGGAGGAGTGTCAATAGCTGCATTTTTAGGAGGTAGTCAAGTTGTGGGGGTTGTCCCTAAAGCTTTAACACAAGGGAACATCATTGGAAAAACAATTAGAGAGGAACTACAGGTCTCTATAAGTTCGAATTTCTCCTACAGCCTAGACATTGTTCAATGTTTAACCCATATCTAGAGTTTTAAAAGTCCAAATAACCTCAATTTTTTTTTGAAAAGCTGAGACAATTTCCTAGAACTTTGATGTAGAGGTCTGGTTCAAATTCTGATGTTATCTATGATGTTTTATTTAGACAAGAGAAAATAAGGATTGTTACCAAGTCAAGAGTTGGCCACTGATTGATCAATTAGTCATCAAATCAATAGTTCCTAAGTTTGGCCTATAAAAGGAGGAATTTTCCATGCATTTAGGCATCTTTGTTTCTAGTTCAAGATTATGCTCTTGCTTTCTTTCTTTGTATTTTTTGTAATGTTTATGCTTTGCTTTCATTAATATCAAGTTTATGCCTTTCATTTCCTTTCATTTACTTAGTTAACTTTGATCTTATTTATGTTCTTATCTTGTTTATTTGTGTTTCTCCCTTTCATTATTTTTAACTAAGTTTATTATGTCAAGGTAAAAAGATTACACTAATGGTGTAAGAATAAGTATAGTGTAAACTTAATATGAACTTTAATGTTTAGTCATGGCATGAGCAAATGGAAGTACAAGTGAGGAATCAGTCTTTTCCTTGCAATATTCAGATTCAACCCCTTCCTTACCTTTAGAGATTGATTCATCATCTTTCTCACAAGGTTCAAGAGTGGGTTTTTCAATAACCTTACCACTGTGAAGAGTGATGACTGATTTGATTTGAACCATGTGTTGACTTCCAAAACTACTTACATTTGCATTGTATTGCCCCTTGAAATTTTGTTGTGGTTAAGATGGAAACTTATCTTTTTCTTGAAAACTAAGAGCATATGTGAATTTTGCAAGAGTATCTTTAAAATTTGTTATGCTTTGAGCAAGTTGAGTGTTGATTGTCTCTTGGTTTTTAATAAATGCATACAAAGTTTCCTCAAAATTTCTTCTAGGAAGTGGAGTATAAGGTGGTGCATATTTATGAGAATTTTGAAAATTATGATGTACTTGAAATGGTGGTTGTGAAGTTTGCGCATTGTTGTTATCATTCTTCCAACTGAAATTTGGGTGATTTCTCTGACCAGAGTTGTATGTTTGTGAGTATAGGTTATGATTAAGCCTTTGAGAACTATTTCAAGTATGGGCTTGTTTATAGAGACATTCCTTAAAAGAAGGCAAAGTTGGACAGTCATTGTTAAGTGTTCATTTGTTTCACATATTTGACATACAATGTCTTGAATAGATTTTAATTAAACACTCTTTTTTAATTCTAGTGCCTCGACTTTTCTAGCTAAAGAAGCATACTTGGCTTGGAGGTCATGATCTTCCCTAAGGTTGTATATATCTTAACTAGATATATGAGGTTGAGTTTTACTTGGTTCCTCATAAGTACCTACGGTGTTCCAATTTTGAGCATTTTCAACTAGCAAGTTTAGATACTCCATTGCTTTATCAGGGTCTTTATCTTTAAAGGTTTCATTACACATCAATTCAACCATTTATTTATCTCTAGGTGTTAACCTTTCATAAAAATATGAAACCAATCTCCATGTTTTAAAACCATGATGAGGCCAAGTATTAAGCAACTCTCGATATCTATACCAATATTGGTAAAATGTTTCTTTTGGTTTTTGAATGAAAGTAATGATTTGTCTTTTGAAAGAGTTTTTTTTGTGAGTTGGAAAACATTTCTTTAAAAACTATTGTTGCATTTCATCCCAAAAACTCCTTAACTAAAGCATGTTTTATAATAATATATCTAATAATATAACATACCTTTAATTTATGGTAAATATTCATTTTAAATGCAGGCCTATCATATAAATAAAAGATGATTAGTACTTAAAAGTGCATTTTTATCATGGTTTTATATTATCATTTTGCACTTGAAGTATCAAGAACCTTATGAGAAAGATGATGAGTCAATCTTTGAGGGTAAGGAAGGGGTTGAATCTGAAAATTGCAAAGAAACGACTGATTCACCGCCAGCACTTCCATTTCCTCAAGCCATGACCAAACAAAGGAAAGTCAATCACAATTCTGAAATTTATGAAATTTTCAAACAGGTAAGGATCAATATACCTTTGCTGGATGCTATTAAACAGGTTCCTTCCTATGCTAAATTTTTGAAAGATCTATGCACTGTGAAGAGGAAACTGAATGTGAAAAAGAAAGCCTTTCTAGCCGAACAAGTAAGTGCTATTCTTCAGAATAATAATGCTTTGAAATATAAAGACCCTGGTTGTCCTACAATTTCTTGCTTTATTGGAGAGCATAAAATTGAAAGAGCCTTACTTGATCTTGGTGCTAGTGTGAATTTACTTCCATATTCAGTTTTTCAGAGTCTCAATCTAGGTGAGTTAAAACCAACTTCTATATCTCTTTTACTTGCCGATAGATCTGTAAAAGTGCCTAGAGGAATAATTGAAGATGTGTTAGTACAAGTCGATAAATTCATTTATCCTGTGGATTTTATTGTCTTGGACACAGAACCTGTTGAAGCATGTAATTCATTTCCTGTTATTTTAGGACGTCCGTTTCTTGCAACCTCTAACGCATTGATTAATTGTAGGAATGGACTGATGAAGCTATCATTTGGAAACATGACATTGGAGATGAATATTTTCAACATTTGCAAGCAACCTGGAGATGATAATGATTTACAAGAAGTAGATCATATTGATGAATTAGTTTATGATCAACTTGAATCTACTTTAAGTAAAAATGAATTGGATGAAACTGAAGATTTGCAAATGGTTTATTCTGAGGAAGAAATCACGAATGAAACAAGCACCGAAAATGTTGATGCGAATCTTTTGTCAACAGTGACAACAGATTCGACATCTGACATCACACCAATCGATGATTACTTTCCTAACAAATCCTTACTTTCTCTTAGTTCAATGCCTTGGTATGATAAAAATATTAATTTTCTTGCTTTAGGAGATTTGCTAGCTGATTGGAGTACCCAAGACAAAGAAAAGTTTTTGAACGAAGTGAAGAGCTTTTATTGTGATGACCCTAACTTATTCAAATATTGTCCTGATCAAATATTTCAAAGATTCATTCCCGACAATGAGGTAAGTAGTGTCATTAAACTTTGTCATTCTGAAGCATGTGGAAGTTATTTCTCGTCAAAAAAGACTGCTGCAAAAATCTTTCAAAATGGATTTTATTGGCCCACCATGTTCAAGGACACACATGCATTCTGCAAAACTTGTGAAAATTGTCAAAAAATTGACACTGGTCAAAAAGTTTTGTTTTATGATTCTCAACTCTATGCATTCCCTAAAGAGCTAAGATTAAGATGGACCAATCCTTATGGGGCCTGTGATATTGAGAATTCAATGAATGACAATGATTTTAAGGAAAATGGACATCGTTTGAAAGCTTACTTTGATAATTTTCCTAGTGAAAATGAATCAGCTGGTTTGAATGATCTTGTAGATAAAGGTTGATTATTTTGTTTTTCTCACATTGTTTTTGTGTTTCTTTTTGAGTGATTTTTGCTAGTTTCTCTCACCCCGGTCAAATGGCGGATAACGGTACTCCGTGACTTAAGTCGGTTCTTTCAGTTTCCCACAATAACTGATATTTGTGTATATATTTGTGCAATTCTTTGAATCTCTCTTCTAATTCTCATTTGAAAATGGACACTAATCTTGAAAAATTGAAAAAGTATTTTCCCGCTCTGCCTCAGAATGCGATTACAAAAATTTACCGTGCTAGATGTGCAAGATTGAGATTGTTAATGAATCATGGAATTCCTGAAGATATTCGTTGGTTGATTGAAGCAAAGGTCCGATTATCAGGTGAGTCCTCTAATTTCTTTATTTCACACATGCCTGGAACAGGTAAAAGCACTTTTGCAAAGAAACGTCGTGCAAAACGACTAGAAGTCTGTCATCGATGTGCTAGATGGACTTGTAATACACAATGTCGTTCTTTAGGAATGGTATCTATAAACCGTGAAGATAAAATACAATTCATTAAGGATGGCCTGAGTAAGGAGTCTTTAGATAATCTTCTATTGACTCTTGAGACGCATCCTAGTGGAGATGTGCATCGTGCAATTCATGATTTATG
Source organism: Populus euphratica (assembly GCF_000495115.2). Classification (NCBI taxonomy): domain Eukaryota; kingdom Viridiplantae; phylum Streptophyta; class Magnoliopsida; order Malpighiales; family Salicaceae; genus Populus; species Populus euphratica. The sequence goes on from NW_011501180.1 coordinate 32,070, forward strand.
GCCACTATTTCATAAAGAACATGATCGACTTAGTCTTGGGAATCTGACTAAAAAAGACCCTGTTTGCCAGTTTTTAAGAAAACTGGATGGGAAGCCTATCCCCGACCCATAGAGGGCGTTTAAGCCGTTCTTGGACGTAAAACCAAGGGAAGATGTGAGCCACAATCACAACTACCTGTACATACACATGTTTTTTTTCAAAAGTAAATAAATAAATAAAAAGAGAGAGAGAGTGTGTGAGACTCTAGCTGGCCTACATATAGATGTTATGATTGCCTTTCTAATTTCTCATCTATAAAACCCTCTTTTCCTTCCTTTCATTTCTACTCAACCCATACATTTAACAAATACAGAAGTGTGTAGAAATGGCAAGTTCCTCAGGTCATCAAATAAGAAATATTTGTGTTTTCGGTGGATCTAGTCCTGGGAAAGAAAAGGAGTTTTTAGAATCAGCAAATCATCTTGGTTAGGTGCTAGCTGAGAGAAAGATTCATTTAGTGTATGGGGGAGGCAGTCTTGGGTTAATGGGAGGTGTGTCAATAGCTGCATTTTTAGGAGGTAGTCAAGTTTTGGGGGTCGTCCCTGAAGCTTTGGCACAAGGGGACATCATTGGAAAAACAATTGGAGAGGAACTTCAGGTCTCCACAATGTCGGCTCGAATGAATGCAATGTTTAACCATGCTGATGCTTTCATTGCTTTACCAGGTGGTCTAGGCACATTGGAAGAGATCTTTCATATTTCCTCTTGGGCTCAATTGCACATTCACCATAAACCCATAGGTTTGTTAAATGTTAATGGTTATTATGATAAGTTGTTGTCTTTTCTTGATCATGCTGTGGAACAGGAATTTCTAACATCTTCTGCACGACAAATCATAATCTCTGCTGCTACTGCTGAACAGTTGATTGACCAACTACAATCTTTCATTCCTGTGATTGATCCTTCCATGAGTCGCATAAATTGGTCATCTACGGGAAGCCGTAAAAAGCTTAGATTGGATTTGAGCCTTCATTTGTGAATTTTTGTGTCTTTTGGTTTTATTATTATGTTTTGTTATTTCTTATTTTTGTTTTAGTGTGTTTCAGGTTTTGTCAGTGTTCGTTATTTCAGGTGATATCTTTTATACTCTATCTTTCTACCTTAGAACATTGAGGACAATGTCTCGTTTTGGTTGGGGGGAGAGGGTAGTAGTTGATAAAAAAAAATTGTTTTTCATTTCATAAAGCATGTGCATAATTGTTGTTACTAGGATGGCAGAGTAAAGGAGTTCTTTTGTTAAAGTGACTCTTGAGACGCATCTTAGTAACCATTCTTAACAAGGTCTATTATAATACTTCCTGAAATATTCAGGTTTACAAACTCTCGTATTGTTACCACTTAATTCTGCTCATATACTTATTTAACATGTATTCTTAAACCTTAATTTACACACACACACTTTAACATATGATTGTGGGTTGCATATTGGATTATTACATTATTTATGTTCTTTTGTTAAAGGTAACAACTAAGGGAAAGGGATTGTATATAATTAAAAAAAAAACATGAAAAAAAAGAAAGAAAAAAAAAAGAAAAAAAAGAAGAAAAAAAAATGATGATAATAAAAATGTAGATAAGTTTGGTTTCGTAGCCTCCCTAACCTAAGCAATTAAGCCCGAAGGGGTGTTTTAACACCTAATACCCTAAAGTCAACTGACTTGGGAGCTATTGGCCCAACGCTTGTTACATGGGTTGAGGAGAAAAGCTTAAGGGAATCAAACATTGCACTATCTACATATCAGTATCTGCGACCCGAGTTACTAAGCTCGTAGGGGTGTCTTAACACCTAATGCCCTAAGACCAACTGGTCTGGGAGTCATTAGCTGAAAGCTCGTTACATGGGTTAAAGATGCATGATGTTTTTAAATTATATGTATATAGATTTTTAAAAAAGAAAAAAAGAAAAAAAAAGACAAAAATAATAATCCCAACCCAAGGAAGTTAACCTTAAACATTAGAACAAAAATTTTGTTTTCTTCCAAGAAAAGCCCCATAATTATGTGTTGATACATTGAGCACAAAAGAAAGGTTTATTAATATCTTGTTAAGAGGTATTGAGCAGATATATAAATTTAATGAGAGTTTGTTTATCTGGATAGATTAATGGAAGTTAAATGATGAATACCTTGCTTTGTGGAATTTGCAAATTGTTTTTCTATTTTACGCTTTGATTACTAGGGACTAGTAATAAGCTGGTTGGGGGGTGTGATTAGTACTTAAAAGTGCATTTTTATCATGGTTTTATATCATCATTTTGCACTTGAAGTATCAATAACTCCTTAACCAAAGCATGTTTTATAATAATATATCTAATAATATAAGATACCTTTAATTTGTGGTAAATGTCTATTTTTAATGCAGGTCTATCACATAAATGAAAGGATTGATTGATGACTTGAAGAACTTAAATTGCATGGATAAAGAGATGGTCAAACTTAGAGAAGAGATGTCGGTGCAATCCAAACTGGAACACTGTTCGGTAATTGGGTCATATCTGGAGCTACAGATCTCAGATTTAGGTCCAATTTATATGGATGGAAAGGTAAGACATAGGCCTACAACTTTCATATGGAGCCCAAGATCTAAAAAGGCCATTATCAAGTCCAAATTGTAGCAACAACAAAGAAGCCCGAATCTGTCTTCCAGCCCGAGCACTGTTCGGTATTTTGGCCATATCTGGAGTTCTAGAAGTCCAAATGAGCTGAATGTTTTACACAAGAAAGCTGAGACAATTGCCTACAACTTTCATGTTTGCAACTGGCTCCAGTTTTGACGTTATCAATGACGTTTTGGGCAGACACGAGAAGATAAGGATTGTCACCAAGTCAAGAGTTGGCTACCCACTCATCAATTAGTTATCAAATCAATAGTTTCCAATTTTGGCCTATAAAAGGAGGCATTTGCCATGCATTTAGGCATCTTGGTTTCCAGATCAAGATCATACTCTTGCTTTCTCTCTTTGTATTTTTGTAATGTTTATGCCTTACTTTCATTAATATCAAGTTTATGCCTTTCATTTACTTAGCTAACTTTTATCTTATTTATGTTCTTATTTTGTTTATTTATTTTTCTTTCTTTCATAATGTCTAGCTAAGTTTATTATGTCAAGGTGAAAAGGTTACACTAATGGTGTAAGAATAAGTATAGTATAAACTTAATATGGACTTTAATGTTTGATACTAACATGTTTTGTATTTGTTATTTTGTTCACTCTTTAATACTCCTTAATATGGTATAACCGATGCCTAAGCTATGAAAGGAACTTGATTTGTTGTTAACATAAGTTATAATCATGAATGCTTGACGAGATTTACAAGTATTAGCATTATTTTGTTTATTTATTTTTCTTTCTTTCATTATGTCTAGCTAAGTTTATTATGTCAAGGTGAAAAGGTTACACGAAAAGTTTATTAAGTTATAATCTTTAAAAGTTTCAAACAAGTAAGAATCAATATACTTTTGATGGATGTTATTAAAGAAGTTCCTTCCTATGCTAAATTTTTAAAAGATCTATGCACTCTGAAGAGGAAACTGAATGTGAAAAAGAAAGCCTTTCTAGCCGAACAAGTAAGTGCTATTCTTCAGAACAATAATGCTTTGAAATATAAAGACCTTGGTTGTCCTATAATTTCTTGCTTTATTGGAGAGCATAAAATTGAAAGAGCCTTACTTGATCTTAGTGCTAGTGTGAATTTACTTCCATATTTAGTTTTTTAGAGTTTCAATATAGGTGAGTTAAAACCAACTTCTATAACTCTTTTACTTGCTGATAGATCTATAAAAGTGCCTAGAGGAATAATTGAAGATGTGTTAGTACAAGTCGATAAATTCATTTATCTTGTGGATTTTATTGTCTTGGACACACAACCTCTTGAAGTATGTAATTCATTTCCTGTTATTTTAGGACGTCCATTTCTTGCAACTTCTAACGCATTGATTAATTGTAGGAATGGACTGATGAAGCTATCATTTGGAAACATGACATTGGAGATGAATATTTTCAACATTTGCAAGCAACCTGGTATTGGAGATGAATATTTTCAATATTTGCAAGCAACCTAGAGATGATAATGATTTGCAGGAAGTGGACTTTACTGAAAAATTAATTCATGATCAATTTCCAACCACTTCCAGTGAAATTGAGATTGATGAATCTTATGATTTGCAAATGATTTATTTTCAGGAAGAATCAAAGACAAGTAATTGGAGGCCACAAATTGAGGAATTGTCACCACGATTAATTAAGTCCATACCATCAAGTGTTCAACCACCAAAACCTGATTTGAAGCCGTTTCCATCCAATCTCAAATACTCATTTTTGGGAGAAAATGAAACTTTGCCAGTAATAATCTCTTCCAAACTTAATGCACATCAAGAAGGTAAGTTATTACAAACTTTAAAAATGCACAAAAATGCATTAGGATGGACCATAGCTAATTTAAAAGGAATTAGTCCTTTGATTTGTACACACAGAATTTATTTAGAGGAAAATGCTAAACCCTCTAAAGAAATGCAACGAAGGCTAAATCCTAATATGAAAAAAGTAGTGAAAAATGAAGTCATTAAGCTTCTAGATAATGAAATCATTTATCCTATTTCTGACAGCAAATGGGTAAGTCCTACCCAAGTTGTACCCAAGAAGTCTGGAGTCACTGTGATAACAAATGAGAACAATGAGTTAATTTCCACTAGAATTGTTACTGGTTGGCGCATGTGCATTGACTATAGGAAACTTAATTCAATGACTAGAAAAGATCATTTTCCTTTACCTTTCATGGATCAAATCCTAGAAAGAGCTGCAAGTCATGAATTTTATTGTTTCCTAGATGGCTATTCGGGTTACAACCAAATTGAAATTGCATTGGAAAATCAAGAGAAGACTACTTTCACATGTCTATTTGGTACTTTTACATATCGAAGGATGCCTTTTGGATTATGTAATGCACCAGCCACATTTCAAAGATGCATGCTTAGTATATTTAGTGATATGGTTAAACATTTTCTTGAAATTTTCATGGACGATTTTTCTGTTTTTGGCAATTCATTTGATGATTGTTTGACTAACTTAGAAAAGGTTTTGACCAGGTGTGAAGAGAAGAATCTTGTGCTGAATTGGAAAAAATGTCATTTTATGGTAACAAACGACATTGTACTTGGTCATATTGTTTCATCAAAAGGAATTAAGGTTGACAAATCTAAAATCGAGTTAATTGCAAACTTGCCAACACCAAAATCTATTAAAGATGTTAGATCATTCCTAGGACATGCTGGTTTTTATAGAAGGTTCATCAAAGATTTTAGTGTAATATTTAAGCCTTTAAGTAACCTTCTAACAAAGGATACTATTTTTGAATGGACTGAACATTGTGAAGAAGCCTTTGTTAAACTTAAAAACTTGCTTACTTGTGCTCCTATCATTCAACCTCCCGATTGGTCATTACCTTTTGAAATAATGTGTGATGCTTGTGATTATGCCGTAGGTACTGTTTTGGGACAAAGAAAAGATAAGAAACCTTATATAATTTACTATGCAAGTAAAACTTTAAATACTACTCAAATGAATTATACCACCACTGAAAAAGAATTACTTGCAGTAGTATTTGCATGTAAAAAATTCAGGTCTTATCTTGTTGGCTCACCTGTTGTTGTTTTTAGTGATCATGCAACATTGAAATATCTTCTTTCTAAGAAAGATTCAAAGGCTAGATTGGTGCGGTGGATTTTGTTACTTCAAGAATTTGATATCATAATCAAAGATAAGAAAGACAGCGAAAATGTTGTTGCCAATCACTTGTCAAGATTGACAACAGATTTGAAAACTGACATCACACCAATCAATGACTACTTTCCCGATGAATCTTTACTTTCTGTCTCTACAATGCCTTGGTTTGCTAATATTGTCAATTTTCTTGTTTTAGGACAATTGTCAGCTCATTGGAGTACCCAAGATGAAAGAAAGTTCTTGAACAAAGTGAAGAACTTTTATTGGGATGACCCTTATTTATTCAAATATTGTCCTGATCAAATATTTCAAAGATGCATTCTTGACAATGAGGTAAGTAGTGTCATTAAATTTTGTCATTCTGAGGCATGTGGGGGCCATTTCTCGTCAAGAAAGACAACTGCAAAAATCTTACAAAGTGGATTTTATTGGCCCATCATGTTCAAAGACTCATATGCATTCTGCAAGTCTTGTGAAAATTGTCAAAAGTTGGGATCTATTTCAAAATGTCACATGATGCCTTTAAATCCTATTATTGTCATTGAGATCTTTGACCGCTGGGGTATAGATTTCATGGGTCCATTCCCTCCATCATTTGGTTTCTTATACATATTAGTTGCAGTAGATTATGTTTCAAAATGGATAGAGGCAATTCCAAGTCGAAACAATGATCACAAAATAGTGATGAAGTTTTTGAAAGAAAATATTTTGAGTCGATTTGGAGTCCTTTGAGCCATAATAAGTGATGGTGGAACACATTTTTGCAACAAGCCATTTGAGTCTTTAATGAAGAAATATGGAATCACACACAAAGTTGCCACCCCTTATCACCCTCAAACAAGTGGATAAATAGAGCTTGCTAATAGGGAGATCAAACATATTTTGGAGAAAATAGTGAACCCTAATAGGAAAGACTGGTCTTTAAGACTTAATGATGCACTTTGGGCTTATCGAACTGCTTATAAAACATCATTAGGTATGTCACCTTATAGACTAGTCTATGGAAAACCTTGTCACTTGCCTATGGAACTTGAACATAAAGTTTATTGGGCTATTAAAGCTTTCAATTCAAATCTGGATGACGCTACTCCTGTATATAAAGATTGATTTTTTTTTTGTTTTTTTTTGGGTGATTTTTGCTAGTTTCTCTCACCCCGGTCAAATGGCGGATAACGGTACTCCGTGACTTAAGTCGGTTCTTTCAGTTTCCCATAATAACTGATATCTGTGTATATATTTATGCAATTCTTTGAATCTCTCTTCCAATTCTCATTTGAAAATGGACACTAATCTTGAAAATTGAAAAAGTATTTTCCCGCTCTGCCTCAGAATGCGATTACAAAAATTTACTGTGGTAGATGTGTAAGATTGAGATTGTTAATGAATCATGGAATTCCTAAAGATATTCGCTGGTTGATTGAAGCAAAGGTCCCATTATCAAGTGAGTCCTCTAACTCCTTCATTTCACATAAGCTTGGAACAGGTAAAAACACTTTTGCAAAGAAACGTCATGCAAAACGACTGAAAGTCTATCATCCATATGCTAGATGAACTTGTAATGCACAATGTCGTTCTTTAGGAATGGTATCTATAAACTATGAAGATAAAAAACAATTCATTAAGGATGGCCTGAGTAAAGAGTCTTTAGATAATCTTCTATTGACTCTTGAGACGCATCCTAGTGGAGATGTGCATCATGCAATTCATGATTTATGACCACTATTTCATAAAGAACATGATCGACTTAGTCTTGGGAATCTGATTAAAAAAGACCCTATTTGCCAGTTTTTAAGAAAATTGGATGGGAAGCCTATCCCTGACCCATAGAGGGCGTTTAAGCCGTTCTTGAATGTAAAACCAAGGGAAGATGTGAGCCACAATCACAACTACTTGTACATACACATTTTTTTAAAAATAAATAAAGAGAGAGAGAGAGAGTGTGAGACTCCAGCTGGCCTATACATAGGTGATATGATTGCCCTTTTAATTTATCATCTATAAAATCATCTCTTCCTTCCCTTCATTTCCACTAAACCTATACATTCATCAAATATAGAAGTGTGTAGAAATGGCATGTTCCTCAAATCATCAAATAAAAAGTATTTGTGTTTTCGGTGGATCTAGTCCTGGAAAAGAAAAGGAGTTTTTATAATCAACAAATCATCTTGGTTAGGTGCTAACTGAGAGAAAGATTCATTTAGTGTATGGGGGAGGTAGTCTTAGGTTAATGGGAGGAGTGTTAATAGCTATATTTTTAGGAGGTAGTCAAGTTTTAGGGGTCGTCCCCGAAGCTTTAGCACAAGGGGACATCATTAGAAAAACAATTGGAGAGGAACTTCAGGTCTCCACAATGTCGGCTCAAATGAATGCAATGTTTAACCATGGTGATGCCTTCATTGCTTTACCAGGTGGTCTAGGCACATTGGAAGAGATCTTTTATATATCCTCTTGGGCCCAACTGCACATTCACCATAAACCCATAGGTTTGTTAAATGTTAATGGTTATTATGATAAGTTGTTGTCTTTTCTTGATCATGTTGTGGAACAGGAATTTCTAACATCTTCTGCACGACAAATTATAATCTTTGCTGGTACGACAAATTATAATCTTTGCTGGTCATTCCTATAATTGATCCTTCCATAAGTCGCATAAATTGGTCAACTAAGGAAAGTCGTAAAAAGCTTAGACTGGATTTGAGCCTTCATTTGTAAATCTTTGTGTCTTTTGGTTTTAATATTGTGTTTTGTTGTTTCTTATATTTGTTTCAGCGTGTTTCAAGTTTGTTAGAATTTGTTATTTCAGGAGATATCTTCTATACTCTATCTTTTTACTTTAAACATTGAGGACAATGTCTCATTTTAGTTAGGGGGAGAGAGTAGTAGTTGATAAAAAAAAATTATTTTCCATTTCATAAAGTATATGCATAATTGTTGTTACTAGGATGGTAGAGTAAAGTTGCTCTTTTGTTAAAGTGACTCTTGAGATGCATCTTAGTAACCATTCTTAACAAGATCTATTATAATATGTCTTGAAATATTCAGATTTACAAACTCTCACATTATTATCACTTAATTCTGCTTATATACTCATTTAACATGTATGCTTAAACCTTAATTTTCACACAAACACTTTAACATATAATTGTGGGCTGCACATTGGATTATTACATTATTTATGTTCTTTTATTAAAGGTAACAACTAAGGGAAAGGGATAGTATATAATTAAAAAAAAAAGAGAAAAAAATGAAAAAAATGATAATAATAAAAATGTAGATAAGTTTGGTTTCGTAGCCTCCCTAACCTAAGTAATTAAGCCCGAAGGGGTGTTTTAACACCTAATACCCTAAAGTCAACTGACTTGGGAGCTATTGGCTCAACGCTTGTTACATGGGTTGAGGAGAAAAGTTTAAGGGAATCAAACGTTGCACTATCTACATATCAGTATCTACGACCCGAGTTAATAAGCTCGTAGGGGTGTCTTAACACCTAATGCCCTAAGACCAATTGGTTTGGGAGTCATTAGCTGAACGCTCGTTACATGGGTTAAAGATGCATGGTGTTTTAAATTACATGTATATATATTAAAAAAAAAAGACAAAAATAATAATCCCAACCCAAGGAAGTTAACCTTAAACATTAGAACAAAAATTTTGTTTTCTTTCAAGAAAAGCTCCATAATTATGTGTTGATACATTGAGCATAAAAGAAAGGTTTATGAATATCTTGTTAAGAGGTATTGAGCAGGTATATAAATTTAACGAGAGTTTGTTTATCTGGATAGATTAATGGAAGTTAAATGATGGCTACCTTGCTTTGTGGAATTTGCAAAGTATTTTTCTATTTTAATGATTTGATTACTAGGGACTAGTAATAAGCTAGTTGGGGGGTGTGATTGATACTTAAAAGTATATTTTTATCAAGGTTTTATATCATCATTTTGCACTTGAAGTATCAATAACTCCTTAACTAAAGCATGTTTTATAATAATATATCTAATAATATAAGATACCTTTAATTTGTAGTAAATGCTCATTTTAAATGCAGGCCTATCATATAAATGAAAGGATTGATTGATTAATTTAAGAACTGAAATTGAACACTGTTCGGTAATTGGGTCATATCTGGAGCTATAAATCTCAGATTTAGGTCTACTTTATATGGATGGAAAGATAAGACATAGGCCTATAACTTTTATATGGAGCCCAAGATCTAAAAAGGCCATTTTCAAGTCCAAATTGTTGCAACAACAAAGAAGCTCGAATTTGTCCTCCAACCCGAGCACTGTTTAGTATTTTGGCCATATCTAGAGTTCTAGAAGTCAAAATAAGCTGAATTTTTTACAGAAGAATGGTGAGACAATTTTATACAACTTTCATAAGTGGCTCCAATTTTGACATTATCAATGATGTTCTGGGCAGACAAGAGAATATAAGGATTGTCACCAAGTCAGGAGTTGGTCACCCACTCATTAATTAGTCATCAAATAAATAGTTCCTAATTTTGGCCTATAAAAGGAGGCATTTGCCATTCATTTAGGCATCTTGGTTTCCAGATCAAAATCATGCTCTTGCTTTCTCTTTTTGTATTTTAGTAATGTTTATGCTTTGCTTTCATTAGTATCAAGTTTATGCCTTTCATTTCCTTTCATTTACTTAGTTAACTTTTATGTTCTTATTTTGTTTATCTATTTTGCTTTCGTTCATTATGTCTAGCTAAGTTAGTTATGTCAAGGTGAAAAGGTTACACTAATGGTGTAAGAATAAGTATAATGTAAACTTAATATGGACCTTAATGTTTGATACTAACATGTTTTATATTTGTTATCTTGTTCACTCTTTAATACTTTGCTTGTTAAATGACTAATCTTGATTTATGTTATATAACACTTGGTACAACAAATGCTTGGCACTTTCATAGCCCATAATGTATGGTATAACCGACACCTGAGCTATGAAAGGAACTTGATTTATTGTTAACATAAGTTATAATCATGAATGCTTGACGAGATTTACAAGTATTAGCATTAATTGAATAAGATGACTAATGTAATCATGTTAACAATCTATAATCTGATTGGAACCTCCTTTGTGTGTGGTTTCCAATTGACTAATAAGAATTTATACTATACTTGTTTGACATACCATTAGTGGATCCTCTAACCTTGACATTTATTGTTATCGTTGTTAAATCTTTACATTAATATTCCATCTCAAAGTTTTTTTTTATCAACTACAACCCTCTCTCCCCAACTAAAACGAGACATTGTCCTCAATGTTTCAAGTAAAAAGATACAGTATAGAAGATATCTCCTGAAATAACAAACACTAACAAACTTGAAACACACTGAAACAAATATAAGAAACAACAAAACACAATAATAAAACCAAAAGACACAAAGATTCATAAATGAAGGCTCAAATCCAATCTAAGCTTTTTACGGCTTTTCTTAGTTGACCAATTTATACGACTCATGGAAGGATCAATTACAGGAATGAAAGATTGTAGTTGGTCAATCAATTGTTCAGCAGTAGCAGCAAAGATTATAATTCGTCGTGCAGAAGATGTTAGAAATTCCTGTTCCACAACATGATCAAGAAAAGACAACAACTTATCATAATAACCATTAACATTTAACAAACCTATGGGTTTATGGTGAATGTGCAATTGAGCCCAAGAGGAAATATGAAAGATCTCTTCCAATGTGCCTAGACCACCTGGTAAAGCAATGAAAGCATCAGCATGGTTAAACATTGCATTCAATATGAAAGATCTCTTCCAATATGCCTAGGCCACCTCGTAAAGCAATGAAGGCATCAACATGGTTAAACATTGCATTCATTTGAGCCGACATTGTGGAGACCCGAAGTTCCTCTCCAATTGTTTTTCCAATGATGTCCCCTTGTGCTAAAGCTTCAGGGACGATTCCTAAAACTTGACTACCTCCTAAAAATGCAGCTATTGACACACCTCCCATTAACCCAAGACTGCCTCCCCCATACACTAAATGAATCTTTCTCTCAGCTAGCACCTGACCAAGATGATTTGCTGATTCTAAAAACTCCTTTTCTTTCCCAGGACTAGATCCACCAAAAACACAGATATTTCTTATTTGATGACTTGAGATGATTTGTTGATTCTAAAAACTCCTTTTCTTTTCCAGGACTAGATCCACCAAAAACACAAATACTTTTTATTTGATGATTTGAGGAACATGCCATTTCTACACACTTTTATATTTGATGAATGTATAGGTTTAGTGGAAATGAAGGGAAGGAAGAGATGATTTTATAGATGAGAAATTAAAAGGGCAATCATACCACCTATGTATAGGCCAGCTGAAGTCTCACACACACTCTCTCTCTATTTATTTATTTACTTACTTTTGAAAAAGCATGTGTATGTACAAGTAGTTGTGATTGTGGCTCATATCTTCCCTTGGTTTTACATCCAAGAATGACTTAAATGCCCTTTATGGGTTGGGGATAGGCTTCCCATCCAGTTTTCTTAAAAACTGGCAAACAAGGTCTTTTTTTAGTCAGATTCCCAAGACTAAATCGATCATGTTCTTTATGAAATTGGGGCCATAAATCATGAATTGCACGATGCACATCTCCACTAGGATGCGTCTCAAGAGTTAATAGAAGATTATTTAAAGACTCCTTACTCAGGCCATCCTTAATCATTGTATTTTATCTTCATGGTTTAAAGATACCATTCCTAAAGAACGACATTGTGCATTACAAGTCCATTTGGCACATCGATGACAAACTTTCAATTGTTTTGCACGATGTTTCTTTGCTAAAGTGCTTTTACCTATTCCAGACATGTGTGAAATGAAGGAATTCGAGGACTCACCTGATAATCGGACCTTTGCTTCAATCAACCAGCGAATATCTATAGGAATTGCATGATTCATTAACAATCTCAATCTTGCACATCTAGCACGGTAAATTTTTGTAATCGCATTCTGAGGCAGAGCGGGAAAATACTTTTTCAATTTTTCAAGATTAGTGTCCATTTTCAAATGAGAATTGGAAGAGAGATTCAAAGAATTACACAAATATATACACAGATATCAGTTATTATGGAAAATTGAAAGAATCGACTTAAGTTACGGAGTACCGTTGTCCGCCATTTGATTGGGGTGAGAGAAACTAGCAAAATCACTCAAAAAGAAACAAAGTCACGGAGTACCGTTGTCCGCCATTTGACCGGGGTGAGAGAAACTAGCAAAAATCACTCAAAAAGAAACACAAAAACAATATGAGAAAAACAAAATAATCAACCTTTATCTACAAGATCATTCAAACCAGTTGATTTATTTTCACTAGGAAAATTATCAAAGTAAGCTTTCAAACGATGTTTATTTTCCTTAAAAACATTGTCATTCATTGAATTCTCAATATCACAGGCCCCATAAGAATTGCTCTATCTTGATCTTAGCTCTCTAGGGAATGCATAAAGTTGAGAATTATAAAACAAAACTTTTTGACTAGTATCAACTTTTTGACAATTTTCACAAGTTTTGCAGAATACATGTATGTCCTTAAACATGGTGGGCCAATAAAATCCATTTTGAAAGATTTTTATAGCTATCTTTTTTGATGAAAAATAAGTCCCACATGCTTCAGAATGACAAATTTTAATGGCACTACTTACCTCATTGTCGGGAACGAATCTTTGAAATATTTGATCAGGACAATATTTGAATAAGTTAGGATCATCACAATAAAAGCTCTTCACTTCGTTCAAAAGTCGGAAATGCATCTTTGAAATATTTGATTAGAACAATATTTGAATAAGTTAGGGTCATCACAATAAAAATTCTTCACTTCGTTCAAAACTTTTCTTTGTCTTGGGTACTCCAATCAGGTGGCAAATCTCCTAAAGCAAGAAAATTGATATTTTTATCATACCAAGGCATTAGATTAAGAGAAAGTAAGGATTTGTTAGGAAAGTAGTCATCGATTGGTGTGATGTTAGATGTCGAATTTGTTGTCACTTTTGAAAAAAGATCGGCATCAACATTTTTGGTGCATTTTTCATCCGTGATTTCTTCCTCAGAATAAATCATTTGCAAATCTTCAAATTCATCCAACTCATTTTTACTTAAAGTAGATTCAAGTTGATCATAAACTAATTCGTCAATATGAACTACTTTTTGTAAATCATTATCATCTCCAGGTTGCTTGCAAATGTTGAAAATATTCATATCCAATGTCATGTTTCCAAATGATAGCTTCATCAGTCCATTCCTACAATTAATCAATGCGTTAGAAGTTGTAAGAAATGGATGTCCTAAAATAACAAGAAATGAATTACATGCTTCAACAGGTTCTGTGTCCAAGATAACAAAATCCATAGCATAAATGAATTTATCAACTTGTACTAACACATCTTCGACTATTCCTCTAGGCACTTTTACAGATCTATCGACAAGTAAAAGAGTTACAGAAGTTGGTTTTAACTCACCTAGATTGAGACTTTGAAAAACTGAATATGAAAGTAAATTCACACTGGCTCCAAGATCAAGTAAGGCTTTTTCAATTTTATGCTCTCCAATAAAGCAAGAAATTGTAGGACAACCAGGGTCTTTATATTTCAAAGCATTATTGTTTTGAAGAATAGCACTTACTTGTTCGGCTAGAAAGGCTTTCTTTTTCACATTCAGTTTGATTTCAAAGCATTATTATTCTGAAGAATAGCACTTACTTGTTCGGCTAAAAAGGCTTTCTTTTTCACATTCAGTTTCCTCTTCACAGTGCATAGATCTTTCAAAAATTTAGCATAGGAAGGAACCTGTTTAATAGCATTCAGCAAAGGTATATTAATCCTTACCTGTTTGAAAGTTTCAAGAATTTCAGAGTTGTGATTGACTTTCCTTTGTTTGGTCATGGCTTGAGGAATGGAAGTGCTGGCGGAGAATCAGTCTTTTCTTTGCAATTTTCAGATTCAACCCCTTC
>NW_011501180.1:47009-48449 GCF_000495115.2 Populus euphratica
ATTTGCATTGTATTGCCCTTAGGATTTTGATGTGGTTGAGATAGAAACTTACCTTTCTCTTGGAAACTGAGAGCAGATGTTAATTTTGTAAGAGTATCTTTAAAATTTGTCATGTTTTGAGCAAGTTGAGTATTGATTGTCTCTTGCTTTTCAATGAATGCATGCAATGTTTCCTCAAGATTTCTTCTAGGAGGTGGAGCATAAGGAGGTGCATATCCATGAGAAGTTTGGAAATTGTGGTGTGCTTGAAACGGTGGTTGTGAAGTTTGTACATTGTTTTTCACACTCTTCCAACTAAAATTTAGGTGATTTCTCCAACCAAGGTTGTATGTTTGTGAGTATGGGTTGTGGTTGGCCCTTTGGAATCTGTTAAAGCATGGGCTTCTTCATGGAGACATTCCTTAAAAGAAGCCAAGGTTGGACAATTATTGGTTGAGTGTTCATTTGTTTCACATATTTGACACGCAATGTCTTTAACAGATTTTAATTGACCACTATTTTTTAATTCTAGTGCCTCGACTTTTCTAGCTAAAGATGCAAACTTAGCTTGAAGGTCATGATCTTCCCTAAGGTTCTACATACCTCCACTAGATATATGAGGTTGAGTTTTACTCGGTGCCTCATAAGTACCTGCGGTGTCCCAATTTTGAGCATTTTCAGCTAACAAGTCTAAGTACTCCATTGCTTCATCAGGGTCTTTATCTTCAAAAGTTCCATTGCACATCAATTCAACCATTTGCCTATCTTTAGGTGTTAACCCTATTGCTTCATCAGGATCTTTATCTTCAAAAGTTTCATTGCACATCAATTCAACCATTTGCCTATCTCTAGGTTTTAACCCTTCATAGAAATGTGAAACCAATCTCCATGTTTCAAAACCATGATGAGGGCAAGTACTAAGCAAGTCTCGATACCTATCCCAACATTGGTAAAATGTTTCTCTTGGTTTTTGAGTGAAAGTGGTGATTTGTCTCTTGAAAGAGTTTCTTCTGTGAGATGGGAAAAACTTATTTAAAAACTGTTGTTGCATTTCATCCCAAGCACGAATGAATCCTGGACTTAAATTTTGAAGCCATGTTTTAGCTTTATCTTTTAATGAAAAAGGAAAAAACTTTAATCTAATGGTGTTCATGCTACAATTTGAATCATTATATGTGTTACAAACCTCCTCAAATTCCCTTAAATGCAAGTATGGATTTTCCAAATCTAAGCCATAAAAAGAAGGTAAAAGTTGAATAATGTCTAGCTTAAAATTAAAATGAGATGCATCAGGAGGAAAAACTATGTTTGATGGTGCATTTGTTCTTATGGGATTTGACACGACTAAAAGATTGATGTCTTCTCCCAAGTGCAGGAGTGTCGAAGTAATAAATAACCCGGCAAGACCGGGGTCGAACCACAAGGAGGTTAATTGTTCAAATTATAAACAACAATTATAAA
>NW_011501180.1:49735-54631 GCF_000495115.2 Populus euphratica
CTACAACTTTCATGGGAGCCCAAGATTTAAAAAAGCCATTTTCAAATACAAATTATAGCAACAACGAAGAAGTCTGAATCTATCTTATAGCCTGAACATTGTTTAGTGTTTGGCCCATATCTAGAGTCTAGATGTCCAAATGACCTCCATTTGTTTTCTTGGAAAGCTGAGACAATTTCCTACAACTTTCATGTTTTTAAGTTGTTCCAATTCTGACGTTATCAATGAAGTTTTGGGCAGACAAGAGAAGATAAGGATTGTTACCAAGTCAAGAGTTAGCCACCCACTCATTAATTAGTCATCAAATCAATAGTTCCTAATTTTAGCCTATAAGAGGAGGCATTTGCCATGCATTTAGGCATCTTGGTTTTTAGATCAAGATCATGCTCTTGCTTTCTCTCTTTGTAATTTTAAGTTTTATTTTTAATAATATCTTATTTATGCCTTTCATTTCCTTTCCTTTACTTAGTTAACTTTTATCTTATTTATGTTCTTATCTTGTTTATTTATGTTTCTCTCTTTCATTATGTTTAGCTAAGTCTATTATGTCAAGGTGAAAAGGTTACGCTAATGGTGTAAGAATAAGTATAGTGTAAACTCAATATGGACTTTAATGTTTGATACTCACATGTTTTGTTTTTATTATCTTATTTATTCTTCAATACTTTGCTTGTTAAATGACTAATCTAGATTTATGTTCTATAACACTTGGTATAACAAATGCTTGGCACTTTCATAGCCTATACTATATGGTATAACCGACACTTGAGCTATAAAATAAACTTGATTTGTTGTTAATGTAAAATCATGAATGCCTGACAACATTTGCAAGTATTATCATTATTTGAATAAGATAATTAATGTAATCATGTTAACCATTTAACTCTAAATATAGGCCAAACACTGAAGAATGTTTAGGCTATAGGACATATTCAGATTTCTTTGTTGTTGTTATAATTTGGACTTGAAAATGACCTTTTTAAATCTTAGGCTCCTATGAAAGTTGTAAGCCTATGTCTTACCTTTCCATTGATATAAAGTAAACCTAAATCCGAGATCTATAGCTCTAGATATGACCCAATTACCGAATAGTGTTCCAGTTTGGACTACACCAGCATCTCTTTTCTAAGTTTAGCCATATCTTTGTCTTTTCAATTTCAGTTCTTAAACTCATCAATCAATCCTTTTATTTATGTGATAGACCTGCATTTAAAATAAACGTTTACCACAAATTAAAGGTATCTTATATTATTAGATATGTTATTATAAAACATGCTTTAGTTAAGGAGTTATTGATACTTCAATTGCAAAATGATGATATAAAATCTTGATAAAAGTGCACTTTTAAGTACTAGTCAATCTTAAAGCTAACAAATCATATTGTTTTTTTCATACACCAAACAAAAATGTTTTAGCATACTTTTTGGCTTTAATAACCAACTTATTAAAGTTAAGAGAACATTGGCCAAAATTTCAAAAAGAACAAAAATTTTATTTTGCGTTGTTTTAGTATCAGGGATTATGAATTTATACATAAAAATATTCCCAATATTAAAAAGGTATTTTCTTTTGACGATATAAAATAGTTAGGTTTTTACGTGATAAGATAAGAATTTTCTTATAGATAAGGACTTTTCTTAAACCATAGACGGACCGACAATTCGAAACCATAACAAGACCTTAGATTTTATCAGATGTCAAAATAATGTAGCTTACCTTAGGTATGGCATAGTTAGGGTGCTAATACCTTCCTTTTATTCAACCAATCTTCGTATCCGATCTCTAAGACCAGTTAGCGTTCTTAGTGACCAAAATACTATATAGGAACTCACATTCTAATTTTTTACTAATAAAAGACAAGAATTTCTTGTCTCTCTATATTTTTCAGATAAACTTACAGATACCCCGAGGGTGGATGTTCATCGCGACGCCGCACATGTGCGATAGAATGACAACTCCACTAGGGACACTTTGTGGATTAAGCTTTGTTTTTGTCGGATTATCATGTTTTATTTTTTGGTTTGTGTGGTATTGTTAATATGTATTTTCTTATTTGCTCATATACTTTAATTTCATTCATGTTTGTTTTCATTGTAAAATTGCTTCATACATCATTCACATTTTTGTACAAGTTACATTAAAAACTCTAGGTTAAGTGGGGGACTAGCAACTTACATTACAACTTTTAGTCAAGGTTTAAGTTTGTGTAAACCCCAGCTCTTTGCTAAGTGCTTAAAATGGCAACGATTGGTGCACATTTCATCCCATTACCTGTTAAGCCCCTATATTGCCTTTTTGAGGGTGATCATTGGGACAACAAGAGAGACCTTTTTAAGAATAGGTAGCAAGTCACCCATCATGTAATGGCCTAAACCTAACTTTAGAGTATGAGCTCTCTATAAGACCTGTATATACATTTGTATCCTACATATACATCCAATCATTGTAAATAATGTGCATACATACAACATGCTAAAATATAGCCCTCTTATGAGTCTATAACACCCGACTTAAAGCAAGAAGCCCATTTTCAAGAAGAGTTGGAGTCTTTGAAAACAAGCGTGACTCACCACATTAGCTTACCTAAGCAAACATTAAGAAATACCTCTGGTGAAGGTCCTTCTAAATGACCAGTCACCTTTAATCAGGCTCCTACTATATTTCATCTTGAAAAAAGAATGAGTAAACATGGTCAAGAGCCATAACAAAATCCAACCTGTTTACCATTAGCGACACCTGATTAGCACTTAAAAGTGCACTTTTATCAAGGTTTTATATCATCATTTTGTACTTGAAGTATCAATAACTCAACTAAAGCATGTTTTATAATAACATATCTAATAATATAAGATACCTTTAATTTTTGGTAAATGTACATTTTAAATGTAGGACTATCACATAAATGAAAAGATTAATTGATGAGTTTAAGAACTAAAATTGAAAGGACAAAGAGATGGCCAAACTAAGAAAAGAGATGCCGGTGTAATCCAAATGGGAACACTGTTCGGTAATTGGGTCATATCTGGAGCTGTAGATCTCGAATTTAGGTATACTTTATCTGGATGGAAAGGTAAGACAGAGACCTATAACTTTCATATGGAGCACAAGATTTAAAAAGACCATATTCAAGTCCAAATTATAGCAACAACAAAGAAGTTTGAATCTGCCCTCCAGCCCGAGCATTATTTAGTGTTTAGCCATATCTAGAGTTCTAGAAGTCCAAATGACCTCAATTTTTTACCCAAGAAAGATGAGATAATTTCCTACAACTTTCATTTTTCATGTGGTTCCAATTTTGATGTTATCAATGACGTTTTGGGCAGAAAAGAGAAGATAAGGATTGTCACCAAGTCAAGAGGTGGTCACCCACTCATTAATTTGCATCATATCAATAGTTCCCAAGTTTAGCATATAAAAGGAGGAATTTGCCATGCATTTAGGCATCTTGGTGTCCAGATCAAGATCATGCTATTGCTTTCTCTCTTTGTATTGTTTGTAATGTTTATGCTTTGCTTTCATTAATATCATGTTTATGCCTTTCATTTCCTTTTATTTACTTAGTTAGCTCTTATCTTATTTATGTTCTTATGTTGTTTATTTATTTTTCTTTCTTTCATTATGTTTAGTTAAGTTTATTATGTCAAGGTGAAAAGGTTACACTAATGGTGTAAGAATAAGTATAGTGTAAACTTAATATGGACTTTAATGTTTGATACTAACATGTTTTGTATTTGTTATCTTGTTCACTCTTTAATACTTTGTTTGTTAAACGACTAATCTAGATTTATGTTCTATAACAATTGGTACAACAAATACTTGGCACTCTCATAGCTCATACTATACGGTATAAATAACACTTGAACCATGAAAGGAACTTGATTAGTTGTTAATATAAGTTATAATCATGAATGCCTGACGAGATTTACAAGTATTAGCATTAATCGAATAAGATAACTAATGTGATCATGTTAATAATTTATAATCTGATTGGAACCTCCTTTGCATGTGATTTCCAATTGAATAATAAGAGTTTGTAGTATGCTTGTTTGACATACCATTAGTGGAACCTCTAACCTTGACATTTATTGTTGTCATTGTTTAATTCTTACGTTAATCTTCAATCTCAAAGTTTTCATCAACTTTTTCATCTTCATCTTCATCTTCATCTTCTTCTTTATCATTACTATTACTATTACTATTACTATTACTATTGTTATTATTGTTACTATTATTGTTGTTATTGTATTATTCTTATCTATAATTTATACAATTAACCTCTTTGTGGTTCGACCCGGTCTTGCCGGGTTATTTATTACTTCGACACTCCTGCACTTGGGAGAAGACATCAATCTCTTGGTCGTGTCACTAAGCATTTTCCTTAGGCTAGACCTAAAGAGGGTGAGTCCTTTTCTTGGTGAGCCTAAAGGAGACTGGGTTCATCTTTTGGGTGAGTCCAAAGGAGGAGGATTGTTTCCTTGAACGTGCTTAGGGAGGATGATCTCGTCATTCCCTTTGGTATGTGCAGAGAGGATGATCATTCCTTTGGACATGCATAGAGAAGATGGTCATCACTTGGGTGTGCCTTAAGAAGGATTCTTATTCCTTTGGGCGTGCTTGGGGCTTGACAATGATCATGTTTGGGTCTACTAGCACTAGACACAACATTCTAGGGGCTTGGCACACTACCAAAGCCCAATATTTCCCTAGATTTGACACACTACCAAGCATGGTGTCTCTGGCTTGACACACTACCAAGCCCAGCGTCCCGGGGCTCAACACACTGCCAAGTCCAATGGAGTTTAGGTCTGGCATTCCCAGGGCTAGGCACATTGCCCAGCCCAGAGCACTTTCACTAGAGTGCGCTTGTTTTCTTCAAAATTTATACACATAAATATT
>NW_011501185.1:0-54080 GCF_000495115.2 Populus euphratica
TTGTTCTAGTTAAAGGGGATCAGTGAAAGAGATTTCAATTTAGCCCAACCACACACTGGTTTTTGGTTCTAGTTAAAGGGGATCGACGAAAGGGATCTGAGTTTAGCCCAATTGATTAGTACTTAAAAGTATATTTTTATTAATGTTTTATATCAATATTTTGTATTTGAAGTATCAATAACTCATTAACTAAAGCATGTTTTATAATAACAAGTCTGATACTATAAGATACTTTTAATTTATGGTAAATATCCATCTTAAATGCAAGTCTATCACATAAATCAAAGGATTGATTGATTACTGAAATTGAGCAGACAAAGAGAAGGTGGAGTTTAGAAAAGAGATGTTGATTCAGTCCAAACTGGAACACTGTTTAGTCATTGGGTAATATTTGGAGCTGTAAATCTTGAATTTCAATTTGGTTTATATGGCTAAAAAGCTAAAACATAAGCCTAAAACATTCATGATTATGCAAGACTCAATTCTGGTATGTAGAGTCCAAATCTTAGCAATAACGGAGAAGTTTGAATCTTTTATGCAGCCTAGACACTACTAAGTGTTTTTAAAAAAAAAGCTAAGAAAATTTCCTAGAACTTTTATAAAGTCTGTTCATATTCTGATGTTAGCAATGATTTTTTATTGATATAAGAAGATAAGGATTGTCATTAAGTCAAGATGTGATCACCCACTCAACAATTAGTCAACAAATCAATAGTTCGTAATTTTGACCTATAAAAGAAGGCAGTTGCCATGCATTTAGTTATCATGAATTTTAGATCAAGATCATGTTCTCGCTATTTCTATCTATATTTTTGTAATGTTTAAGCTTTGTTTTGATTAATTTCTTATTCATGCTTTTGATTTCCTTTCCTTTACTTAGTTAATTTATATTTTATCTTGTTTATTTATGTTTCTCTTCTTTTATTATGTTTAGTTAAGTGTATTATGTTAAGGTGAAAAGGTTACACTAATGGTGTAAGAATAAGTATAATGTAAACTCAACATGGACTTTAATGTTTGATACTAACATGTTTTGTATTTGTTATCTTGTTCACTCTTAATACTTTGCTTGTTAATGGTTAATCTAGATTTATGTTGTATAACACTTCATACAACAAATACTTGGCACTTTCATAACATAACCGTATGGTATAATCGACACTTGTGCTATGAAAGGAACTTGATTTGTTATTCACATAAGTTATAATCATGAATACCTCACAATATTTACAAGTATTAGCATTATTCGAATAAGATAACTAATGTAATCATGTTAACCATTTATAATCTGATTGGAACCTCCTTTGTGTGTGGTTTCTAGTTAAGTAATAAAAAAAGTTTATACTATACTTGTTTAAAATACCATTAGTGGATCCGCTGACCTTGATAATTATTGTATCCTTGTTTAATCTTTTCATCAATATCACATCTCAAAGCTCTCTTCAACTCCTTTTATGTTATTATCTATTTCTTTATTTGTAGTTTATACAGTTAACCCCCATGTGGTTTAACCGTGGTCTTGCTGGGTTATTTAGCCCAACCACACACCATATCTTGGTTATGGTTAAAGAGGATCAATGAAAGGGATCTTAGTTTAGCCTAACCATACCAAATTTTTCAGTTCTGGTCAAAGGAAATTCGTAAAAGGGATCTCAGTTTATCCCAACCATATTTCAATTTTTGGTTCTGGTTAAAGAAAGTCAGCGAAAAGAATTTTAGTTTGGCCCAACCACACCAGATTTTAGTTCTGTTAAAACAGATTGGTGAAAGGGATCTCAGTTTAGCCCAATTACACCATATTTTTTGGTTTTGGTTAAAGGGGATCGCGGAAGGGATCTCAATTTAGCCCAACCATACACCAGTTTTTGGTTTTGGTTAAAGAGAATCGGCGAAATGAATCTCATTTTACCTAATCACATAGGATTTTTTGGTTCTGGTTAAAAAGGATCAGCGAAAAAAATCTCAGTTTAACCCAACCACAACAGTTTTAGGTTCTGGTTAAAAGGGATCATTAGAAGGAATCTTAGGTTAGCCCAACCATACAAAGACTTTGGTTATGGTTAATGGGGATCGCCAAAAAGGATCTCACATTGGCCCAACCATACATAGATTTTTGTTCTATTAAAGGGGATTGTTAGAAGGGATATCCGGTTAGCTCAACCACACATCGCATTAAAAAAGAAGAAGAGGAATCGCCAAATAGAATTTCAGATCTACCAAGCCTTTATAAGAGTACTTTTGGAAAGATAGTTTTTATTTATCTTTAAAACTCTTACTATATAAAGTCTTTGCTTCGTAAGTATTGTAAAAAGAGGGCATCTATTATAACCCGTTTTTGGGTCCCCGCACAAAAAAAAATACAAAAAAATCAAAAAATATATATTTAGAAAAAAATCAAAAAATAATAGCAGTGAGAATAGGATGCCAAAACACCTAGAAAATGGCTAAAAATTGGTTAAAAAGGTTCAAAAATATAAAGATTGAAATTTAACAGTATTTTATTGACTTATGAAAGCTTTGTTGACAAAGAAAAATCAATTTGAGGAAGAAAATATCAAAATCAGATGTTTATAGACTCAATTAAATTTTATTTAAGGTTTAATTGAATTAATAGAGGGTTAATTGCAAGAAAAACTTATTTTTAACTCAATTTGAGCTTTAATTGGGAGAAATTAAAGTTTAGGGTCAAATTGTACTTTTTTAGAGTTTATTTGATCAAATCAAGGGCTTAATTGCATAAATATTAAAATTTATTGGTCAATGAGGAACTTAATTGAAGAAATAAAAAATCAAGAACCAAACTAGAAAAGACACGTAAATCAAAACAAGGGGCAAATTGAAGAAATTAGAAGTTTATTGATTAATTGAGGGTCAAATTGTATAAATCAGAGACCAAGGACTAAAGTGAAAAGGGCAACCAACTTCAAGGCCAACGATTGAATTTGGCAAGGATGCAATTGAATTAATTTGTAAAATTAAAATTGCAATTTAGGACTTGATTGAACAAATCATAAATTGAGGACTAATTTAGACTTTGACATGATTTTGCTGTCATTTTCTTTTAAATGAAACAACGTGTTTTGGGTAAAATGATGTCGTTTCATCCACTGTTTAAAAAAAAGAGATCCAAACAGTGCCATTTTGAACGGCACTGTGGGCCTTCTTCTTCCCCTAGACGCGCAAGGCAGGGGCAGAAGAAGATTTCGTTCCCCTGCTTTTCTCTTGCTTTTTTTTCTTAAAAACTTAAAAAGACACAAAAATAAACCCCCTCCACTTGCCTAAGTTCTGATCCGTGGCCTACCACGGGATGAAAAACAAAGGGGATATGTCCCTTGGATAATCCTTAGACGAATGGACAATGGTCGCCCTAGCCACCTTACCTTATGCCATGACTGGGTAGGGGTAATAGGTCTCTCTCACTTTTTTATTTTACCTATAAATATAGGGGAAGAGAGAGCAATAGGGGCTAGGTGAAGAAAAATAAAAAGAAAAAACAAAAGGGAGGAAAAAGAGAAGGAAAAACACGTAAAGAGAAATAACAAAAAAAACAAGAAAAAATACAGAGGAATGGAGAGAAAGAAGAGAGGAGCAGAATAGAGATAAAAGTGGAGAGAACTCGAAGATAAAAAGAAAGAGAGAGAAGAAGCATTGCAGTGTCCGCAATCAAGTTTCCTAGCCATCACCTCTACCATTACAAATGACACGGAACAAGCTCCTTCCCCCCATGTAATCTTCTCTCCTTTGCTTATCTTTCTCCCTGTTTGGTATCATTTCATATAGTGTTTGGCCCATATCTAGATGATTAGTACTTAAAAGTGTATTTTTATCATGGTTTTATATCATCATTTTGCACTTGAAGTATCAATAACTCCTTAACTAAAATATGTTTTATAATAATGTATCTAATAATACAAGATACCTCAAAGCATGTTTTATAATAATATATCTAATAATATAAGATACCTATAATTTGTGGTAAATGTCTATTTTTAATGCAGGTCTATCACATAAATGAAAGGATTGATTGATGACTTGAAGAACTTAAATTGCATGGATAAAGAGATGGTCAAACTTAGAGAAGAGATGTCGGTGCAATCCAAACCGGAACACTGTTCGGTAATTGGGTTATATCTGGAGCTACAGATCTCAGATTTAGGTCCAATGTATATGGATGGAAAGGTAAGACATAGGCCTACAACTTTCATATGGAGCCCAAGATCTAAAAAGCCCATTATCAAGTCCAAATTGTAGCAACAACAAAGAAGCCCGAATCTGTCTTCCAGCCCGAGCACTGTTCGGTATTTTGGCCATATCTGGAGTTCTAGAAGTCCAAATGAGCTGAATTTTTTACACAAGAAAGCTGAGACAATTGCCTACAACTTTCATGTTTGGACCTGGCTCCAATTTTGACGTTATCAATGACGTTTTGGGCAGACAAGAGAAGATAAGGATTGTCACCAAGTCAAAAGTTGGCCACCCACTTATCAATTAGTCATCAAATCAATAGTTCCCAATTTTGGCCTATAAAAGGAGACATTTGCCATGCATTTAGGCATCTTGGTTTCCAGATCAAGATCATGCTCTTCCTTTCTCTCTTTGTATTTTTTGTAATGTTTATGCTTTGCTTTCATTAATATTAAGTTTATGCCTTTCATTTCCTTTCCTTTACTTAGTTAACTTTTATGTTCTTATTTTGTTTATCTATTTTGCTTTCTTTCATTATGTCTAGCTAAGTTAATTATGTCAAGGTGAAAAGGTTACACTAATGGTGTTGTTTTCCTTTCTTTCATTATGTCTAGCTAAGTTAATTATGTCAAGGTGAAAAGGTTACACTAATGGTGTAAGAATAAGTATAATGTAAACTTAATATGAACTTTAATGTTTGATACTAACATGTTTTATATTTGTTATCTTATTCACTCTTTAATACTTTGCTTGTTAAATGACTAATCTTGATTTATGTTGTATAACACTTGGTACAACAAATGCTTGGCACTTTCATAGCCCATAATGTATGGTATAACCGACACCTGAGCTATGAAAGGAACTTGATTTGTTGTTAACATAAGTTATAATCATGAATGCTTGACGAGATTTACAAGTATTAGCATTAATTGAATAAGATGACTAATGTAATCATGTTAACAATATATAATCTGATTGGAACCTCCTTTGTGTGTGGTTTCCAATTCAATAATAAGCTATAATATGATTGGAACCTCCTTTGTGTGTGGTTTCCAATTGAATAATAAGAGTTTATACTATACTTGTTTGACATACCATTAGTGGAACCTCTAACCTTGACATTTGTTATTATTATTGTTTAATCCTTACATTAATATTCCATCTCCAAGTTCTCATCATCATCTTCTTCTTCTCTTTCTTTATTATTATTATTATTATTATTACTACTACTACTACTATTATTAGTACTATTATTATTATTATTATTATTATTATTATTATTATTATAGTTATTATTGTTATTGTCATTGTTGTTATTATTGTTATTATTATTATTATTGTTGTTGTTGTTATTATTATTGTTGTTGTACTATTGTCGTTTATAATTTGTACAATTAACCTCCCTGTGGTTCGACCCCGGTCTTGCCGGGTTATTTATTACTTTGACACTCCTGCACTTGGGAGAAGACATCAATCTTTTCGTCGTGTCAAGTTTTTGGCGCCGTTGCCGGGGAGGTAAGTTCTTGTATAAATTATAGTATTTATTTTATTTTCTCTTTTCACTTTTCTTGTATATAACTTTGTTTCTTTTCTTTTGATTCTTTTTATTTGGTTTTCTTCCTCCTTCTTTTGCTTTCTTCTTCTTTTATTCTATTTTATTCCTACACGTGCATGAGAGTGTGGTCACGTACATCAAGTGGTAGACTTTGTAGGTTATCCTCATCATTTTCAGAAAATATGGCTGAAGAAGATAATCAATCACTTCATAATGAAAATAATGAGAATAACCGTGCTAGAACACTTAGAGACCACATGAATCCGACAAGAACAAGTGCACCATCATGCATAGTTTTTCCTCCTGATGCATCTCATTTTAATTTTAAACCAGGTATTATTCAACTTTTACCTTCTTTTCATGGCTTAGAATTGGAAAATCCATACTTGCATTTAAGGGAATTTGAGGAGGTCTGCAACACATATAATAATTTAAATTGTAGCATGAACACCATCAGATTAAAGCTTTTTCCTTTTTCATTAAAAGATAAAGCTAAAACATGGCTACAAAATTTAAGACCAGGATCCATTCGTGCTTGGGATGAAATGCAACAACAGTTTTTGAAGAAGTTTTTCCCATCTCATAGAACAAACTCTTTCAAGAGACAAATCACCACTTTCACTCAAAAACCAGGAGAAACATTTTACAAATGTTGGGATAGGTATCGAGACTTGCTTAGTACTTGCCCTCATCATGGTTTTGAAACATGGAGATTGGTTTCACATTTCTATGAAGGGTTAACACCTAAAGATAGGCAAATGGTTGAATTGATGTGCAATGGAACTTTTGAAGATAAAGACCCTGATGAAAGATAAAAACCCTAATGAAGCAATGGAGTACTTAGACCTGTTAGCTGAAAATGCTCAAAATTGGGACACCGCGGGTACATATGAGGCACCGAGTAAAACTCAACCTCATACATCTAGTGGAGGTATGTACAACCTTAGGGAAGATCATGACCTTCAAGCCAAGTTTGCATCTTTAGCTAGAAAAGTCGAGGCACTAGAATTGAAAAAGAGTGGTCAAGTAAAATCTGTTGAAAACATTGTGTGTCAAATCTGTGAAACAAATGAACACTCAACCAGTAATTGTCCAACCTTGCCTTCTTTTAAGGAATGTCTCCATGAACAAGCCCATGCTTTAAACAGTTTCCAAAGGGCCAACCACAACCCATACTCCCAAACATACAACCCTGGTTGGAGGAATCACCCAAGTTTCAGTTGGAAGAGTGAGAACAACAATGCACAAACTTCACAACCACCATTTCAAGCACACCATAATTTCCAAATTTTCAAAATTCTCATGGATATGCACCTCCTTATGCTCCACCGCCTAGAAGAAATCTTGAGGAAACATTGCATGCATTCATTGAAAAGCAAGAGACAATTAATACTCAACTTGTTCAAAACATGACAGATTTTAAAGATACTCTTGCTAAATTAACATCTGCTCTCAGTTTCCAAGAGAAAGGTAAGTTTCCATCTCAAACACAACAAAATCCCAAAGGGCAATACAATGCAAATGCAAGTAATTCTGGAAGCCAACACATAGATCAAGTCAAATCAGTCACTACTCTGCGCAGCGGTAAGGTTATTGAAAAACCCTCTCTTGAACCTTATGAGAAAGATGATGAATCAATCTCTGAGGGTAAGGAAGGGGATGAATCTGAAAATTGCAAAGAAACGACTGATTCTTCGCCATAAGGAAGGGGTTGAATCTGAAAATTGCAAAGAAACGACTGATTCACCGCCAGCACTTCCATTTCCTCAAGCCATGACCAAACAAAGGAAAGTCAATCACAATTCTGAAATTTATGAAATTTTCAAACAGGTAAGGATCAATATACCTTTGTTGGATGCTATTAAACAGGTTCCTTCCTATGCTAAATTTTTGAAAGATCTATGCACTGTGAAAAGGAAACTGCATGTGAAAAAGAAAGCCTTTCTAGCCGAACAAGTAAGTGCTATTCTTCAAAATAATAATGCTTTGAAATATAAAGACCCTGGTTGTCCTACAATTTCTTGCTTTATTGGAGAGCATAAAATTGAAAGAGCCTTACTTGATCTTGGAGCTAGTGTGAATTTACTTCCATATTCAGTTTTTCAAAGTCTCAATCTAGGTGAGTTAAAACCAACTTCTATATCTCTTTTACTTGCCGATAGATCTGTAAAAGTGCCTAGAGGAATAATTGAAGACGTGTTAGTACAAGTCGATAAATTCATTTATCCTGTGGATTTTATTGTCTTGGACACAGAACCTGTTGAAGCATGTAATTCATTTCCTGTTATTTTAGGACGTCCGTTTCTTGATTGAAGCATGTAATTCATTTCCTATTATTTTAGGACGTCCGTTTCTTGCAACCTCTAACGCATTGATTAATTGTAGGAATGGACTGATGAAGCTATCATTTGGAAACATGACATTGGAGATGAATATTTTCAACATTTGCAAGCAACCTGGAGATGATAATGATTTACAAGAAGTAGATCATATTGACGAATTAGTTTATGATCAACTTGAATCTACTTTAAGTAAAAATGAATTGGATGAAACTGAAGATTTGCAAATGATTTATTCTGAGGAAGAAATCACGGATGAAACAAGCACCGAAAATGTTGATGCGAATCTTTTGTCAACAGTGACAACAGATTCGACATCTGACATCACACCAATCTTTTTATCAACAGTGACAACAAATTCGATACCTGACACTAGGCAAAGAATTTGGCTCCAAACTTGAAGGATTTGACTCATTTGATATAGGATCTTCCTCATTATCCATCTGAAATTAAGAAAACAACAACATGAATCAACATCTGACTACAATTAAGAATCAAACAAAAGTTGAGCATCATGTTAGGTTCATAGGCCATACAATTGCAAAAAGGCATATATCACCTTTTTATTATAAAAAACATGCATACTACCATATTGTAATGGACCAATTTTTATTCTAAAATTGAAGGAAAGAGCAAGTAAAACCCTGAAAGTCTGTGGCATTTACACGTGTTGATCCAACACATTTTACCCAATCAGGGCCTCAGTTCCATTAACTTATTCAGATTTTCATTGAATTATTTCATTCCCCCGTATGGATTCTTATGCAATCTCTCTTTTATATAATTATTAGCACTTAGCAATTAGCAGAACTAAACATTTGATACCAGCACCTAATTACCGAATTCTAATAGTAGAGGGAGCTGTGAAGTTCTTTTTTCTTTTTTCTTTTTTTTTTCATCTTGACATCTACAGTCCCGTTCATACATGCTACAACCTGTCAAATGTTTTCAGGTTGGCCATGTGCTATGAAACCATTGGCTGTCTCGTCGTAAAAATTGGTAGATGAAAAGGAAGGGCATTAAGAGTGGGGCATAGAATCTGATGCCTGGAAATTGATTAGTGGCTGCACGTCACCTCTACTTAGAATTCTCTACTCCAACATATTATTTGTCATCATAATTGACAAGATGCTTCATTCATCTTGATTCCAGGCCAAAAAACTAACAAAAAACATTTTGGGTTCTCTTCACAGTTAAGCCTGTGACAAATGGTACCAATGATACCAATCAAGGCAGTGGTTTTTTATCAGGAGGAATTTTATTAGGGAACAAAAATAAGGTTCTGGAAATGTCATGTGTGTGTTGCAATGGCAAAAGTATTGTATCAAGCTGTAGGGACAAGACTATTACAATTAACATTTACAGATCATACATGAAGAAGATGAACCTATTACCAAAATAAAATGGAATGAACTTAGTCACTTACTGCCAGTAGCCCATAATTAATGCAATCGAAAATAAATTAATAGCTAAACAAAGCAATTAAGATAAAATAGATTGATAAACCGATACATAGAACTTGAAAGGAGAGAAGGTCAGGGAAAGGGGGCAAACCTGAAGAAATATGTTAAAACCCTAACTACAAACCTGCAAGAGGACAGAAATAGAAGAAGTAAAGGTTAAAGATCTGTAATGAAACAAATGTAACAATTATTGCTTACAAGTCGAATTAACACATGGATAAACAGTAAACTTTACCTCTTTAATTCTTTTTGCTGCAAATGAAGAGAGACGCCGAAGGGTTTTGTTTCAGTTTTTTTCTAGCAACAAGTAACCAAATATACAAGAAAGGATGCGGGGGTGTAGGTTGTTTAATTATTAATTAGCTAGAGAAGAGATGGATGAAGGGGACAAGAGGCTGAGATGATGAAAATTGAAGGGGAAAGGAAGAAGAATTGGTCTGATAAGGGAGGCGGCTTCAGAAGTGAAGTGTAGTGTAATTTAGGTTTAGGTTTCTTTACTATTTATACTAGGTTATTTTTTACTTAATTTTATGGGTGGACCGGTTCGGTTCACCGGTTTCAGTGGCAAAACTGAAACCGAACCGAACCAGAAATATTTCTAGTTTTAGTAATCGGTTTAACCGGTTTTTTATCTCGGTTCGATTTTCTCGGTTAATTTTTCATCGGTTTTTTCGGTTTTTTTGGTTATTCAGTTTTTTTGAACACCCCTAACTGCGACTAATATGTATAAGAAACCAAATGATGGAGGGAATGAACCCATGAAATCTATACCCCAACAATCAAAGATCTCAATGACAATAATAGGATTTAAAGGCATCATGTGACATTTTGAAATAGATCCCAACTTTTGACAATTTTCACAAGACTTGTAGAATGCATGTGAGTCTTTGAACATGGTGGGCCAATAAAATCCACTTTGTAAGATTTTTGCAGTTGTCTTTCTTGATGAGAAATGGCCCCCACATGCCTTAGAATAACAAAATTTAATGACACTACTTACCTCATTGTCCGGAATGCATCTTCGAAATATTTGATCAGGACAATATTTGAATAAATAAGGATCATCCCAATAAAAGTTCTTCACTTCGTTCAAGAACTTTCTTTTATCTTGGGTACTCTAATGAGCTGGCAATTGTCCTGAAACAAGAAAATTGACAATATTAGCAAACCAAGGCATTGTAGAGACATAAAGTAAACATTCATCGGGAAAGTAGTCATCGATTGGTGTGATGTCAGTTTTCGAATCTGTTGTCAATCTTGACAAGTGCTTTGCGACAACATTTTCGCTGCCTTTCTTATCTTTGATTATGATATCAAATTCTTGAAGTAATAAAATCCACCGCACCAATCTAGCCTTAGAAGCTTTCTTAGAAAGAAGATATTTCAATGCTGCATGATCACTAAAAACAACAACAGGTGAGCCAACAAGATAAGATCTGAATTTTTCACATGCAAATACTACTGCAAGTAATTGTTTTTCAATGGTGGTATAATTTATTTGAGTACTATTTAAAGTTTTACTTGCATAGTAAATTACATAAGGTTTCTTATCGTTTCTTTGTCCCAAAACAGCACCTACGGCATAATCACTAGCATCATACATTATTTCAAAAGGTAATGACCAATCGGGAGGTTGAAGATAGGAGCACAAGTAAGCAAGTTTTTAAGTTTAACAAAGGCTTCTTCACAATGTTCAGTCCATTCAAAAATAGTATCCTTTGTTAGAAGGTTACTTAAAGGCTTAGATATTACACTAAAATCTTTGATGAACCTTCTATAAAAACCAGCATGTCCCAGGAATGATCTAACATCTTTAAGAGATTTTGGTATTGGCAAGTTTGCAATTAAATCGATTTTAGATTTGTCAACCTCAATTCCTTGTGATGAAACAATGTGACCAAGTACAATGTCGTTTTGTTACCATAAAATGACATTTTTCCCAATTCAACCCAAGATTCTTCTCTTCACACCTGCTCAAAACCTTTTCTAAGTTAGTCAAACAATCATCAAATGAATCGCCAAAAACAGAAAAATCATCCATGAAAATCTCAAGAAAATGTTCAACCATATCACTAAATATACTAAGCATGCATCTTTGAAATATGGCTGGTGCATTACATAATCCAAAAGGCATCCTTCGATATGCAAAAGTACCAAATGGACATGTGAAAGTAGTCTTTTCTTGATCTTCCAATGCAATTTCAATTTGGTTGTAACCCGAATAGCCATCTAGGAAACAATAAAATTCATGACCTGCAACTCTTTCTAGGATTTGATCCATGAAAGGTAAAGGAAAATGATCTTTTCTAGTTATTGAATTAAGTTTCCTATAGTCAATGTACATGCGCCAACCAGTAACAGTTCTAGTGGGAATTAACTCATTGTTCTCATTTGTTATCACAGTGACTCCAGACTTCTTAGGTACAACTTGGGTAGGACTTACCCATTTGCTGTCAGAAATAGGATAAATGATTTCATTATCTAGAAGCTTAATGACTTCATTTTTCACTACTTCTTTCATATTAGGATTTAGCCTTCGTTGCATTTCTCTAGAGGGTTTAGCATTTTCCTCTAAATAAATTCCGTGTGTACAAATCAAAGGACTAATTCCTTTTATATCAGCTATGGTCCATCCTAATGCATTTTTGAGATTGTAATAACTTACCTTCTTAATGTGCATTAAGTTTGGAAGAGATTATTACCGGAAAAGTTTCATTTTCTCCCAAAAATGAGTATTTGAGATTGGATGGCAACGACTTCAAATCAGGTTTTGGTGGTTGAACACTTGAAGGTATGGACTTAATTGATCGTGGTGGCAATTCCTCAATTTGTGGCCTCCAATTACTTGTCTTTGATTCTTCCTGAAAATAAATCATTTGCAAATCATCAGATTCATCAATCTCAATTTCACTGGAAGTGGTTGGAAATTGATCATGAATTAATTTTTCAGTAAAGTCCACTTCCTGTAAATCATTATCATCTCTAGGTTGCTTGCAAATGTTGAAAATATTCATCTCCAATGTCATGTTTCCAAATGATAGCTTCATCAGTCCATTCCTATAATTAATCAATGCGTTAGAAGTTGCAAGAAAAACTGAATATGGAAGTAAATTCACACTAGCACCAAGATCAAGTAAGGCTCTTTCAATTTTATGCTCTCCAATAAAGCAAGAAATTATAGGACAACCAGATCCAATAAAACAAGAAATTGTAGGACAACCAGGGTCTTTATATTTCAAAGCATTATTGTTTTGAAGAATGGCACTTACTTGTTCTGCTAGAAAGGCTTTCTTTTTCACATTCAGTTTCCTCTTCACAGTGCATAGATCTTTCAAAAATTTAGCATAGGAAGTAGTGCAGAGATCTTTCAAAAATTTAGCATAGGAAGGAACCTATTTAATAGCATCCAGCAAAGGTATATTGATCCTTACTTGTTTGAAAGTTTCAAAGATTTCAGAGTTGTGATTAACTTTCCTTTGTTTGGTCATGGCTTGAGGAAATGGAAGTGCTGGAAGAGAATCAGTCTTTTCTTTGCAATTTTCAAATTCAACCCCTTCCTTACCCTCAGAGATTGACTCATCATCTTTCTCATAAGGTTCAAGAGAGGGTTTTTCAATAACCTTACCACTGCGCAGAGTAGTGACTGATTTGACTTGATCCATGTGGTGGTTTCCGGAACTACTTGCATTTGCATTGTATTGCCCCTTGGGATTTTGTTGTGGTTGAGATGGAAACTTACCTTTCTCTTGGAAAATGAGAGCAGATGTTAATTTTGCAAGAGTATCTTTAAAATCTGTCATGTTTTGAGCAAGTTGAGTATTGATTGTCTCTTGCTTTTCAATGAATGCATGCAATGTTTCCTCAAGATTTCTTCTAGGAGGTGGAGCATAAGGAGGTGCATATCCATGAGAATTTTGGAAATTGTGGTGTGCTTGAAACGGTGGTTGTGAAGTTTGTGCATTGTTGTTCTCATTCTTCCAACTAAAATTTGGGTGATTCCTCCAACCAGGGTTGTATGTTTGGGAGTATGGGTTGTGGTTGGCCCTTTGAAAACTGTTTAAAGCATGGGCTTGTTCATGGAGACATTCCTTAAAAGAAGGCAAGGTTGGACAATCGTTGGTTGAGTGTTCATTTGTTTCACAGATTTGACACACAATGTTTTCAACAGATTTTAATTGACCACTCTTTTTCAATTCTAGTGCCTCGACTTTTCTAGCTAAAGATGCAAACTTGGCTTGAAGGTCATGATCTTCCCTAAGGTTGTACATGCCTCCACTAGATGTGTGAGGTTGAGTTTTATTTGGTGCCTCATAAGTACCCGTAGTGTCCCAATTTTGAGCATTTTCAGCTAACAAGTCTAAGTACTCCATTGCTTCATCAGGGTCTTTATCTTCGAAAGTTCCATTGCACATCAATTCAACTATTTGCCTATCTTTAGGTGTTAACCCTTCATAGAAATGTGAAACCAATCTCTATGTTTCAAAACCATGATGAGGGCAAGTACTAAGCAAGTCTCGATACCTATCCCAACATTGGTAAAATGTTTCTCCTGGTTTTTGAGTGAAAGTGGTGATTTGTCTCTTGAAAGAGTTTGTTTTATGAGATGGGAAAAACTTCTTTAAAAACTGTTGTTGCATTTCATCCCAAGCACGAATGGATCCTGGTCTTAAATTTTGTAGCCATGTTTTAGCTTTATCTTTTAATGAAAAAGGAAAAAGCTTTAATCTGATGGTGTTCATGCTACAATTTAAATTATTATATGTGTTGCACACCTCCTCAAATTCCCTTAAATGCAAGTATGGATTTTCCAATTCTAAGCCATGAAAAGAAGGTAAAAGTTGAATAATGCCCGGATTAAAATTAAAATGAGATGCATCAGGAGCAAAAACTATGCATGATGGTGCACTTGTTCTTGTGGGATTCATGTGGTATCTAAGTGTTCTAGCACGGTTATTCTCATTATTTTCATTATGAAGAGATTGATTTTCTTCTTCAGCCATATTTTCTGAAAATGATGAGGATAGCCTACAAAGTCTACCACTTGATGTACGTGACCACACTCTCATGCACGTGTAGGAATAAAATAAAAAAGAAGAAGAAAGCAAAAGAAGGAGGAAGAAAACAAAATAAAAAGAAACAAAAGAAAAGAAACAAAGTTATATACAAGAAAAGTGAAAAGAGAAAATAAAATAAATATTATAATTTATACAAGGACTTACCTCCCCGGCAACGGCGCCAAAAAACTTGACACGACGAAAAGATTGATGTCTTCTCCCAAGTGCAGGAGTGTCGAAGTAATAAATAACCCGGCAAGACCGGGGTCGAACCACAGGGAGGTTAATTGTACAAATTATAAACAACAATTATAAACAATAATTATAAACAACAACAATAATAATAGAAGCAATAATAATACTAATAATAATAGTAGTAGTAGTAGTAATAGTAATAATAATAATAATAATAATAATAATAATAATAGGTTAATTGTACAAATAATAATAATAATAATAATAATAACAATAATAATAATAATAATAATAATAATAATAAAGAAAAAGAAAGAGAAGAAGAAGAAGAAGAAGAAGATGAGAACTTTGAGATGGAATATTAATGTAACGATTAAACAATGATAATAACAAATGTCAAGGTTAGAGGTTCCACTAATGGTATATCAAACAAGTATAGTATAAACTCTTATTATTGAATTGGAAACCACACACAAAGGAGGTTCCAATCAGATTATATGTTGTTAACATGATTACATTAGTCTTCTTATTCAATTAATGCTAATACTTGTAAATCTCGTCAAGCATTCATGATTATAACTTATGTTAACAACAAATCAAGTTCCTTTTATAGCTCAGGTGTCGGTTATACCATACATTATGGGCTATGAAATTGCCAAGCATTTGTTGTACCAAGTGTTATACAACATAAATCAAGATTAGTCATTTCACAAGCAAAGTATTAAAGAGTGAACAAGATAACAAATATAAAACATGTTAGTATCAAACATTAGAGTCCATATTAAGTTTACATTATACTTATTCTTACACCATTAGTGTAACCTTTTCACCTTGACATAATAAACTTAGCTAGACATAATGAAAGAAAGCAAAATAGATAAACAAAATAAGAACATAAAACTTAACTAAGTAAAGGAAAGGAAATGAAAGGCATAAACTTAATATTAATGAAAGCAAATCATAAACATTACAAAAAATACAAAGAGAGAAAGGAAGAGTATGATCTTGATCTGGAAACCAAGATGCCTAAATGCATGGAGGCTTCTTTGTTGTAAATGCCTCCTTTTATAGGCCAAAATTAGGAACTATTGATTTGATGACTAATTGATAAGTGGGTGGCCAACTTTTGACTTGGTGACAATCCTTATCTTCTCTTGTCTGCCCAACACGTCATTATACCGTCAAAATTGGAGCCAGTTGCAAACATGAACGTTGTAGGCAATTGTCTCAGATTTCTTGTGTAAAAAATTCAGCTCACTTGGACTTCTAGAACTCCAGATATGGCCAAAATACCGAACAGTGCTCGGGCTGGAAGACAGATTCAGGCTTCTTTGTTGTTGCTACAATTTGGACTTGATAATGGCCTTTTTAGATCTTGGGCTCCATATGAAAGTTGTAGGCCTATGTCTTACCTTTCCATCCATATAAATTGGACCTAAATCTGATATATATAGCTCTAGATATGATCCAATTACCGAATAGTGTTCCGGTTTAGATTGCACCGACATCTCTTTTCTAAGTTTGGCCATCTCTTTATCCTTGCAATTTAAGTTCTTAAAGTCATCAGTCAATCCTTTCATTTATGTGATAGGCCTGCATTTAAAATGAACATTTACCACAAATTAAAGGCATCTTATATTATTAGATATATTATTATAAAACATGCTTTAGTTAAGGAGTTATTGATACTTCAAGTGCAAAATGATGATATAAAACCATGATAAAAATGCACTTCTATGTACTAATCAACCATAAATCATGAATTACACGATGCACATCTACACTAGGATGCGTCTCAAGAGTGAATAGAACATTATCTAAAGACTCCTTACTCAAGCCATCCTTAATGAATTGTATTTTATCTTTATGATTTATAGATACCATTCCTAAAGAACGACATTGTGTATTACAAGTCCATCTAGCACATCGATGACAGACTTTCAGTCGTTTTGCACAACGCTTCTTTACAAAAGTGCTTTTACCTGTTCCAGGAATGTGTGAAATGAAGGAGTTAGAGGACTCACCTGATAATCGGACCTTTGCTTCAATCAACCAGCGAATATGTTTAGGAATTCCATGGTTCATTAACAATCTCAATCTTCCACATCTAGCATGGTAAATTTTTATAATCGCATTTTGAGGTAGAGCGGGAAAATACTTTTTCAATTTTTCAAGATTAGTGTCCATTTTCAAATGAGAATTGGAAGAGAGATTCAAAGAATTGCACAAATATATACACAACTATCAGTTATTATGGGAAACTAAAAGAGCCGACTTAAGTCACGGAGTACCATTATCCGCCATTTGATCGGGGTGAGAGAAACTAGCAAAAATCACTCAAAAAGAAACACAAAAACAATGTGAGAAAGAAAATCAACCTTTATCTACAAGATCATTCCAACCAATTGATTCATTTTCACTAGGAAAATTATCAAAGTAAGCTTTCAAACGATGTCCATTTTCCTTAAAAACATTGTCGTTCATTGAATTCTCAATATCACAGGGCCTATATGGATTCTCCATCTTGATCTTAGCTCTATAAGGAATGAATAGAGTTGAGAATTATAAAATAAAATTTTTTGACCAGTATCAACTTTTTGACAATTTTCACAAGTTTTGCAGAATGCATGCGTGTCCTTCAACATGGTAGGCCAATAAAATCCATTTTGAAAGATTTTTGCAGCTGTCTTCTTTGACGAGAAATAACTTCCACATACTTCAGAATGACAAAGTTTAATGACACTACTTACCTCATTGTCAGGAATGAATCTTTGAAATATTTGATCAGGATAATATTTGAATAAGTTAGGGTCATCACAATAAAAGCTCTTAACTTTGTTCAAAAACTTTTCTTTGTCTTGGGTACTCCAATCAGCTGGCAAATCTCCTAAAACAAGAAAATTAATATTTTTATCATACCAAGGCATTGGACTAAGAGAAAGTAAGGATTCATTAGGAAAGTAATCATCGATTGGTGTGATGTCAGATGTTGAATTTATTGTCGCTATTGACAAAAGATTCGCATCAACATTTTCGATGCATTTTTCATCTATGATTTCTTCCTCAGAGTAAATCATTTGCAAATCTTCAGATTCATTGAATTCATTTTTACTTAAAGTAGATTCAAGTTGATCATAAACTAATTCGTCAATATGATCTACTTCTTGTAAATCATTATCATCTCCAGGTTGCTTGCAAATATTGAAAATATTCATCTCCAATGTCATGTTTCCAAATGATAGCTTCATCAATCAATCCTTTCATTTATGTGATAGGCCTGCATTTAAAATGAAAATTTACCTTAAATTAAAGGTATCTTATATTATTAGATATATTATTATAAAACATACTTTAGTTAAGGAGTTATTGATACTTCAAGTGCAAAATGATGATATAAAACCATGATAAAAATGCACTTTTAAGTACTAATCAATAACCAACCAAATCAGCAAATTAGATTATGAATTCTATGGAAATTAACAACATTGTTTTAGAAAAAAACTATTTTTTTACCTAGTAATATGATAACAATGGATGCTTATAGAAATAAGCACCAACCAAATGGTGATATGTTTGTTTGAGTTTGTGATAACCTTATAGAATGACAACAACAAAAAATAATGAAAATTAATTTAAAACCAATTAAATATTGAAGAATGAAATAAAAAAAATCAAAGATGAAATTAAAAAACAAACTAGTAATAGGAGGTGAGGGAATCTAGTTTATTAATGTAGTAGTTAATAACGGTAAAAAAGAAAAAGAGAAATTGTTCACATAAAAAATAAGCCAACTCTATTTGAAAAACTTTTGCATTATAAATGAAAGAAATATTTCACACTATAAATAAAAACAAATAAATTAATTGATAACCTTATCAATCCTTTAAGAGCTAACTTGACAACAACATATTCTACCAAATAATATTTATATTACACACACACACTTAAAAAGGTTGATATGATCAAAAGATTGATATTTTCTCCCAAGTATAGGAATGTTGAAGTAATAAATAACCCAACAAAACTGGGGTTGAACCACAAGGAGGTTAATTGTCCAATTTATAAACAATAATAATATAACAATAACAACAATAATAATAGTAGTAATACTACAAATAATAGTAACAATAATATACTAGTAGTAATAATAGTAGTAGTAGTAGTCGTCGTAGTAGTAGTAGTTGCAAAGAAGAAGAAAACTTTGAGATGGAAGCTTAATATGAGAATTAAATAATGATAATAATAAATGTCATAGTTAGAGGATCCACTAATGGTATATCAAATAAATATAGTATAAACTCTTATTATTCGAAACCACACACAAAAGAGGTTCCAATCAGATTATAAATTATTAACATTATTACATTAATTATCTTATTCAAATAATGTTAATACTTGTAAATGCTATCAGACATTCATGATTATAACTTATGTTAACAGCAAATCAAGTTTCTTTTATAGCACAAGTGTAAGTTATATCATACGGTTGAGCTATAAAAATACCAAGTATTTGTTATACTAAGTGTTATACAATATAAATCTAGATTAGTCATTTAACAAGCAAAGTATTAAAGAGTGAATAAGATAACAATTACAAAATATATTAGTATCAAACATTAAGATCTATGTTGAGTTTACATTATACTTATTCCTACACCATTAATGTAACATTTTAACTTTGACATAATAAACTTAACTAAAAATAATAATAAAAAGAACATAAATAAGAACATAAATAAGATAAAAGTTAACTAAGTAAAGAAAAGGAAATAAAATGTATAAACTTGATATTAATGAAAGAAAAATATAAAAAAATATAAAGAGAGAAAGCAAGAGTATGATCTTGATCTGGAAATCAAGATGTCTAAATGCATGACAAATGCCTCCTTTTATAGGCCAAAATTGAGAAGTATTGATTTGATGACTAATTGATGAGTGGGTGACCAACTATTAACTTGGTGACAATCCTTATGTTCTCTTGTCTGCCCAAAACATCATTAATAATATTAGAATTGGAGCCACTTGAAAACATGAAAGTTATAGAAAATTATTTTAGCTTTAAAGGAAAGTAAAATTGAGCTTATTTGACTTTTAGAACTCTAGATATGGGTCAAACACTGAATAATGTTTAGGCTGTAGAACAGATTCAGACTTCTTCGTTGTTACTATAATTTGGACTTGAAAATGACCTTTTTAAAATAAACCTCCACATGAAAGTTGTAGGCCTATATCTTATCTTTCTATCCATATAAAGTAGACCTAAATCCGAGATCTACAGCTTCAGATATGGCCCAATTACCTAATAGTGTTCTGGTTTGTACTGCACGAACATCTCTTTTCTAAGTTTAGATATCTCTTTGTCCTTTCAATTTCAGTTATTAAACTCATCAATTAATCCTTTTATTTATGTGATAGACTTGCATTAAAATGAACATTTACCATAAATTAAAGGTATATTATATTATTAGTTAAGAAGTTATTAATACTTCAAGTGCAAAATAATAACATAAAACCTTGATAAAAATATACTTTTAAGTACTAATCAAAGGTGCAAACTTGTTCCATGCAAATGACTAGTCAAAAACATGCCACATCATTTCAATTTAAACAACAAGAGTTTTTAAATTAATGTAATATTTGTATTGATAAATAGATATATACATAAAATTCAAAACCTATAATTAATTAACCATGACTAGGTGGAGGGGAAAAAAGAAGAAGAAGCCAAACACAAACTTTAGTAGAAAATAAAAAATGAATGAATGATACAATAATGTGTTTATATAAAAAATAAATATTTACATGTCAAAAACATGTTTAAATCAAGAAATAAAGGCTAAAATTGATTATAAATAATAAAATCAATTAGGTTTGAGGAATATTAATTGATCAAGGAACTAAACTACATGAGTTTAAATTCACATGATTGACTAATAGGTTTAATCCTACCCTAAATGCAAAGTCTTTAAAAATAAAACTAATCAAGTCATTAACTTAGTTAGAAATTTACATGATTATTAGTAAATAAAAAATTTAGTTTGTATTAGGATTCAATATAGCTCTATATCTTATATAGATTACATTTTTGTTTTTTAATATTATGGTTAAACTAAAATATTTTAATCTTTATATACGATAAGGAGCTGTATTAAATCTTAATACTATATAAATAAGCTCTTTGAGATTCCTAACTAAGCTATATTGAATCCTAATACTATATAACTAATCTTTACAAATTGGTAGAATCAAATTTAGTGTTTTGATTTGTTTTTATTGAATCCTTTGTGGCTAATTTAATTAGTTATTAATGAAATTTGTAATGAAAACAATTACCAAAAACAATTTTAAATTTTGTTGATTTTGCTTCTAATTGAATCTTTTTGTTGCAAATTTAATGAGTTATTGGATAAATTTATAATAGCAAAGAAAAATTCAAAGAAAGATAAATTTGCATGTATAATTCTTGATTTATTATTTTAAACACATGTATTAACTTTTTAGTTTACATTAAATTTCTTCTTGATAAGTGATTAGTACTTAAAAGTGCATTTTTATCATGGTTTTATATCATCAATAACTCTTTAACTAAAACATGTTTTATAATAATATATCTAATAATATAAGATACCTTTAATTTGTGGTAAATGTTCATTTTAAATGCAGGCCTATCACATAAATGAAAGGATTAATTAATGACTTTAAGAACTTAAATTGCAAGGGGAAAGAGATGACCAATCTTAGAAAAGAGATGTCGGTGCAATCCAAACCGGAATACTGTTCGGTAATTGGGTCATATCTAGAGCTATAGATCTCAGATTTAGGTCTACATTATATGGATGGAAAGGTAAGACATAGCCTACAACTTTCATATGGAGCCCAAGATTTAAAAAGGCCACTTTCAAGTTCAAATTGTAGCAACAACAAAGAAGCCCGAATCTATCCTCCAACCCAAGCACTGTTAAGTATTTTGGCCATATCTGGAGTTTTAGAAATCGAAATGAGTTGAATTTGTTACATAAGAAAGCTGAGACAATTTCCTATAACTTTCATGTTTTCAAGTGGCTTCAATTTTGACGTTATCAATGACGTTTTAGGCAGACAAGAGAAGATAAGGATTGTCACCAAGTTAAGAGTTGGTCACCCACTCATTAAGTAGTCATTAAATCAATAGTTCTTAATTTTGGCCTATAAAAGGAGAAATTTGTCATGCATTTAGGCATCTTGGTTTCCAGATCAAGATCATGCTCTTCCTTTCTCTCTTTGTATATTTTGTATGTTTTATGCTTTGCTTTCCTTAATATCAAGTTTATGCCTTTCAATTCCATTCCTTTGCTTTGTTAACTCTTATCTTATTTATGTTCTTATTTTGTTTATATATTTTTCTTTCGTTCATTATGCCTAGCTAAGTTTATTATGTCAAGGTGAAAAGGTTACACTAACGGTGTAAGAATAAGTATAGTTTAAACTTACTATGGATTTTAATGTTTGATACTAACATGTTTTGTATTTGTTATCTTGTTCACTCTTTAATACTTTGCTTGTTAAATGACTAATTGACACGACTAAAAGATTGATGTCTTCTCCCAAGTGCAGGAGTATCGAAGTAATAAATAACCCGGCAAGACCGGGGTCGAACCACAGGTAATAAATAACCCGGCAAGACCAGGGTCGAACCACAGGGAGGTTAATTGTACAAATTATAAATAACAATAATACAACAACAATAAAAATAACAACAATAACAATAATAATAGTAACAACAACAACAACAACAACAACAATGATGATGATGATAATAATAATAATAATAATAAAGAAGAAGAAGAAGATGAGAATTTTGAGATGGAATATTAACGTAAAAATTTAAAAATGATAACAAAAACAATGTCAAGGTTAGAGGATCCACTAATGGTATGTCAAACAAGTATAGTATAAACTCTTATTATTTAATTGGAAACCACACACAAAGGAGGTTCCAATTTGATTATACATTGTTAACATGATTACATTAGCCATCTTATTTAATTAATGCTAATACTTGTAAATCTCGTCAAGCATTCATGATTATAACTTATGTTAACAACAAATCAAGTTCCTTTCATAGCTCAGGTGTCGGTTATACCATACATTATGGGCTATGAAAGTGCCAAGCATTTGTTGTACCAAGTGTTATACAACATAAATCAAGATTAGTCATTTAACAAGCAAAGTATTAAAGAGTGAACAAGATAACAAATACAAAACATGTTAGTATCAAACATTAAAGTCTATATTAAGTTTACACTATACTTATTCTTACACCATTAGTGTAACCTTTTCACCTTGATATAATAAACTTAGCTAGACATAATGAAAGAAAGAAAAATAAATAAATAAAATAAGAACATGAATAAGATTAAAGTTAACTAAATAAGTGAAAGGAAATGAAAGGCATAAACTTGATATTAATGAAAACAAAGCATAAACATTACAAAAAATACAAAGAGAGAAAGGAAGAGCATGATCTTGATCTGGATAACAAGATGCCTAAATGCATGGCAAATGCCTCCTTTTATAGGTCAAAATTGGGAACTATTAATTTGATGACTAATTGATAAGTGGGTGGTCAATTCTTAACTTGGTGACAATCCTTATCTTCTCTTGTCTACCCAAAACATCATTGCTAACGTCAAAATTGGTACCACTCGAAAACATGAAAGTTGTAGGCAATTATCTCAACTATCTTGTATAAACAATTTAGCTCATTTGGACTTCTATAACTCCAGATATGGCCAAAATACTGAACAGTGCTTGGGCTGGAGGACAAATTCGGGCTTCTTTGTTGTTGCTACAATTTGGACTTGAAAATGACATTTTTAGATCTTGGGCTCCATATGAAAGTTGTAGGCCTATGTCTTACCTTTCCATCTATATAAAGTAAACCTAAATCTGAGATCTATAGCTCTAGATATGACCCAATTACAGAACAGTATTCCGGTTTGGATTGCACCGAGATCTCTTTTCTAAGTTTGGCCATCTCTTTATCCTTGCAATTTAA
Organism: Populus euphratica; assembly: GCF_000495115.2. NCBI lineage: Eukaryota > Viridiplantae > Streptophyta > Magnoliopsida > Malpighiales > Salicaceae > Populus > Populus euphratica. The sequence goes on from NW_011501185.1 coordinate 23,829, forward strand.
GTTCTTAAAGTCATCTATCAATCCTTTCATTTATGTGATAGGCCTGCATTTAAAATGAACATTTACCACAAATTAAAGGTATATTATATTATTAGATATATTATTATAAAACATGCTTTAGTTAAGGAGTTATTGATACTTCAAGTGCAAAATGATGATATAAAACCATGATAACAATGCACTTTTAAGTACTAATCACTAGTCTTGATTTATGTTGTATAACACTTGGTACAGCAAATGCTTGACACTTTCATAATTCATACTGTATGGTATAGCCGACACCTGAGCTATGAAAGAAATTTGATTTGTTGTTAATATAAGTTATAATCATGAATGCTTGACGAGATTTACAAGTATTAGCATTAATTGAATAAGATGACTAATGTAATTATGTTAACAATCTATAATCTGATTGGAACCTCCTTTGTGTGTGGTTTCCAATTTACTATACTTGTTTGACATACTATTAGTGGAACCTCTAAGCTTGACATTTGTTATTATCATCGTTTAATCCTTATATTAATATTTCATCTTAAAGTTCATCATCATCTTCTTCTTTTTCTTTATTATTATTATTATTACTACTACTATTATTATTAGTACTACTACTACTACTACTACTACATCTGCTGCTGCTACTACTAGTATTACTAGTATTATTATTGCTACAATTATTATTGTTGTTGTTGTTTATAATTGTTGTTTATAATTTGTACAATTAACCTCTCTGTGGTTCGACCCAGTCTTGCCGGGTTATTTATTATTTCGACACTCCTGAACTTAGAAAAAGATATCAATCTTTTAGTCGTGTCAATAATAAAAAATAAAAAAACATTAACAACATCCATAGTTTTTTTTTCTTGCATTGAACAATAAAAAATTGCTCCATCTCACACCATAGCGCAAGTAATTAGACTAACACAAGGAAGCATAGGGCATGGGAAAATATATAATAACACTACATATTAATTATTATTAATTGTAATAGTTAATAGATGATTTTTCCCTTCGTCAAATTAGCCTAGAAAACTAAACTCTAGGGGAAAATAATTTTTTACATGATATTCATTTGTTATTTTTTATTTGATTAGGGGCACAATGATATTTTCCTTTTGTTTGTCAAATAGTAAAATACTTTTACTATCCTTAAAAATAAAAAATCAAATAATTATTCTCCAAGTTTTTATTTTAAGATTTTACATTTTATAACACAATGAATTTTCTAAGATAATCTTAGTTTCAAAGTTTAATTAAGCTTTTTTAAGGGCATTTTCATATTTTAATATTTTAAAATTAGTAAAATATTTGAATATTTGAGTTAACACGAATTATTTAAAACATGTTGAATGATTATATTAGTTTTGTACTGTCACATTCTTCTACGAGCTCAAGTGTTAAGGATTGATTATCTTTTTTAAAGCATTAGAATTAGGAAAACATCACCATCTCTTGTGAAAAAAGAAGAAGAAAATGATTAAAACATGTTGCATGCTTATATTTGTATTCTTACATGCTTCTGCCAGGTCAATAATTAAGGTTTGATTATCTTTTCAAAAGAATTAGAGGTGGATTCATGGAAAAATCTCAACTGTTCCTCTTTCTTTGTACGAAGAATTTCGCACCATAAATCTATAAATAGACCAACGACTCTATAGAAAAACATACATCATCTGAATAGATTAATTGAGGACATTAATCCTTGAAGAGCTAACTTGACAAACAAATAATATATTTATCAATGTAACATGCCACATCATTTCAATTTAAACCACAAAATCTAACAATCTTAAATTGTGCTGAGCATCACTCTACGATGGGTCAATCTTTTATCTTTATTTGTTCGATATACTCTTGGCCTTCTCTATATATAACTTGCTAGTTTGCATTATCTTTCACAAGAATCATTCTGTACCATAATGGCTTCATCACCCTCTTCTCTAGTTTTCAAAGTTCACAGACGCGAACCCGAGCTGATCAAACCAGCGAAGCCCACCCCACGTGAGTTCAAACTGTTATCTGACATTGATGACCAAGAAGGACTTCGATTCCACATTCCACTCATACACTTTTATCGCCACAATCCCTCAATGCACGGGAAAGACCCCGTCAAGGTCATCAGAGAGGCAATTGCTAAGACACTAGTGTTTTACTATCCATTTGCCGGTAGGCTGAGGGAAGGGCATAACCGCAAGCTCATGGTGGAATGCACTGGGGAGGGTATCCTGTTTATAGAAGCTGACGCTGATGTTACACTTGAGCAGTTTGGCGATCCACTTCAACCTCCATTTCCTTGCTTGGAGGAGCTCCTCTTTGATGTTCCTGGCTCTAGCGGGGTGCTAAACTGCCCTCTGTTACTTCTACAGGTAAATTTTCTGTATTTTTGTCCACTACGCTGGTCAAAGACTTTGTCCGTGTCAGCTATTAGCAGCCAAAAATATTAAGGGAGCAAGAAATCCTTCTGCGTAGACTGCTAGCAAAATTATAAGCTATTCTATTCGTGAAACCTACCATGATTAATATTATGTTCCCGCTTTGTGTTTATGATCTAAAAATTCCAATCCACTATTCAAGTAGGCGTAATTCGCTAATAAATCCAATCATCAAATCATCTAACAATCATCTAGGTATATGCTGTCTAATTTATTACGCAAATTGGCAGGTGTCACGGCTCAAGTGTGGTGGTTTTCTCTTTGCCCTCCGCCTCAACCATACCATGAGTGATGGCCCAGGATTAGAGCAATTCATGGCAGCGGTGGGTGAGATGGCCCGCGGAGCCAACGCCCCCTCTGTCCCTCCAGTGTGGGAAAGACATGTCCTTAATGCAACTGACCCGCCTCGAGTTACATGCAGACACCTAGCGTACGAGGAAGTAGCTGGCTCCACGAGCTCAATTCTTACACATGATCATCTGGTTCACCGTTCATTTTTCTTTAGCCCTTCTGATATAAGTGCTCTTCGAAGATTGGTCCCACCTCACCTCAGCCATTGTTCTACTTTCGAAATATTAACGACATGTCTTTGGATATGTCGGACCATTGCCCTCCAACCAGACCCTAATGAAGAAATGCGCATAATTTGCCTCGTCAATGCACGTGGAAAATTTAACCCTCCATTATTACCAAGAGGTTACTATGGTAATGGTTTTCTTCTTCTAGCAGCAGTAACAACTGCAGGGGAACTTTCGAAAAAGCCAATTGGATATGCTTAGGAGTTGGTAAGGAAGGCTAAGTTGGACATGACTGAGGAATACATGCGATCTACAGCTTCTTTGATGGTGAGCAAGGGAAGGCCTCTTTTTACTGTGCCAGGGACCTACATAGTGTCGGACTTGAGACGTGCGGGACTTGAAAAGGCAGATTTCGGATGGGGAAATGCTATTTATGCTGGGACTGCAAAAGCCATCCCGGAACTTGCAAGCTTTTATATTCCGTTTACAAATAAGAAAGGAGAAGATGGGATCGTAGTACCATTTTGCTTGCCATCTCCTGCAGTGGAAAGATTTTACAAGGAGCTTGAAGGCATGCTAAGGGACAGCTAGTTAGTGGTGGAGCAAATTCCACGTTAATCGTATCTTCATTAGTTAAAGTGTTTACTCTTATTTTCTATGTACCACTTATCCTTTATTTTTATTTGGGTTGAATTTTATTTTTTAATATTAATATGGTTTTTACTTTTTATATCTATTTAGCGCTCCATCAAAAATTCATTTAATACCAATAATATTATCAATAAAATACTTTTGTTGATAATTTGAGATCATAATTACCGACAAACTTTAATTTGTCTATATGTCTGTCGATATCTACCATCGAAAACATTCGGTTAGTAGTTACAGATGGAATTACAGATAAAATGTTGAAAATTAAAAAAAAAATGGTTCGCTAACGTGGAGGTTATTGCGGGTGATTTTTATCAACGAAATAACCGAGGGATTCAAAAGTCGGCTTTCTATAATGACATGACAGATTCATAGTTTAAAAAATGCTAAAAGAATCACCGAGGTATTCAAAATGACAACTCTGTATGGTGATGTGCCCTATTTATTGTTAGACTAGCCGATAGAATCACAGACAAAATAAGTCCATCAGTGAATCCATCGGCAAAAGTTAATATATTCCCATATTTCCGACCTTCTACTCCCCTATTTCTCCCTATCCTAATTCTCCCCATTTGCAAATAACTAGCCCTCCCGAAAACAAATCTCCCTTTTCTCAGCATAACAAATCATATTTCTTGAAATCTTCTCACCACAACATGTATGCTCTGATTTACCGATGAATTTTTATCAGTTTTTATAAATAATTTTATCTTTTTAAATTTTAATAATTAAATTTTAATTTTTTTTAGTATATGTATTTTGTTAGTAGATGTACATGTTTTATTGTTATTTCTCAAACAAACTTGTAATATATTAATGTCTAATTTTATTTTTGTTATGGTTTGTTTTAGATTTTGTAAGATTTTATTTGTTTGTAAATTGTTGAAACTTTATTGAATTACCGAATTACATGTGTTGTTTTGAAATGATTAATAGCTTATTTAATGGGTCCGTTTTAATTTTTATCAATGGTATTGAGGAGTTGTTATTTCCGTAAATTTATACATATGTATTAATTAGTATAGACATTGATAATTGATAATAAATATTTAATATTTATGATAAGTTGTAATTGGTTTGTTGGATAATCTCAAGGCAATCCAATATTTTTGCAAATTTATTTACCTAACATAGTTAATTAATATTTGTTGTCTTTATAATTTTATAGAGATTCGATAAAAGTCATGCATGATTGTTCATGGATATCTCGAGATTCATCTCAGGGATCTTGGAGGATAGATTATTGTAACGGGGTTCAGGGTTTTATTACTTTCACACCATCTATTCCTAGAAATTTTACTATTGGCGTTATTAGGTGTCTATACAAGAAGTGTCAATATAAAAATTATCTGCATCCAGATGTTGTAACGATACATTTTCTACACAAAAGGTTTATGGAGAATTACTAGTGTTGGTATGCACACAAAGAAGAATTTGTTAGTAAGAGGAGAATGGAAAAAAGGGTGGTTGGGTTAACTTCTAGTGCTAGCAACATGTATAAAGCGGAGAATAACAACACTGATCCTTATAGGAATATGGTTATGGATGCAATGAGAATGAATCAAGGTAATGTTAGTCAATGTCTAATTGTAGAAAAAGAACCTAATGCAGATGCAATAAGGTTTTTTGATTTGTTGAAATATTATGACGAACTATTATGGGATGGTTGCACGAACCATAATAAATTATTCATTGTAGCACAGGTATTCACCATTAAGTCAGATCATGAGTTGAGTGAGGTTGGGTATGACAAGATTATTGAATGGGCAAAAAGCATTTTACTTAAAAGGAACAGGCTGAAAGAGAACTTATATGTTATAAAGTCCATGATGAAACCACTCGGTTTAGGATACTAGGAAATTGACATGTGCCTTAACTTCTGCATGTTATTCTACCTTGAAAATGATGAAATGATCGAGTGTTGACATGCGGGCATTCCCGTTACAAATCTAGAACTAGTAGGGGAAAGACTCTAGTGGCATATAAAAATCCTAGATACTTCCAATCACATCTAGATTGTAGAGGTTATTCATGTCACCAAGGACTACTGAGCACATGACATGGCACCAATTATATAATGCAGTTGATGGACTGATTGTGCATTGACACGACTAAAAGATTGATATCTTCTTCCAAGTGCAGGAGTGTCTAAGTAATAAATAACTCAGCAAGACTTGGGTCGAACTACAAGGAGGTTAATTGTATAAATTATAAATAACAACAATACAACAATAAAAACAACAAGAATAATAATAATAATAATAATAATAATAATAATAATAATAATAATAGTAATAGTAATAGCAGCAGCAGTAGTAGTAGTAGTAATAGTAATAATAGTAATAGTAATAGTAATAACAGCAACACGTTATTGATTACATCAAAATTAGAGCCACTTGAAAACATGAAAGTTGTAGAAAATTGTCTCAGCTTTCTTGTGTAAACAATTCAAGTTGTTTGGACTTTTAGAACTCTAGATATGTGTCAAACACTAAACAGTGCTCAGGCTGGAAGACAGATTCAGACTTTTTTGTCGTTGCTATAATTCGAACTTGAAAATGGTCTTTTTAAGTCCTAGGCTCCATATGAAATTGTAAGCCTATGTCTTACCTTTCCATCCATATAAAGTAGACCTAAATCAGAGATCTACAGCTCCAGATATGACCCAATTACCAAATAGTATTCTGGTTTGGATTGCACCGACATCTCATTTCTAAGTTTGACCATCTCTTTGTCCTTTCAATTTCAGTTCTTAAATTCATCAATCAATCCTTTCATTTACGTGATAAGCCTACATTTAAAATGAATATTTACCATAAATTAAAGGTATCTTATATTATTAGATATATTATTATAAAACATGTTTTAGTTGAGTTATTGATACTTCAAGTGCAAAATGATGATATAAAACCTTGATAAAAAATGCATTTTTAAGTACTAATCACATCCCCCAACCAGCTTATTACTAGTCTCTAATAATCAAAACGTTATAATAGAAAAGCAATTTGCAAATTCCACAAAGCAAGATATTCATCATTCAACTTCTATTAATCTATCTAGAAAAATAAACTCTCATTAAATTTTTATATCTGTTTAGTACCTCTTAATAAAATATTAATAAACCTTTCTTTTATGCTCAACATATCAACACATAATTATGAGGCTTTTCTTGGAAGAAAACAAAATTTTTGTTCTAATATTTAAGGTTAACTTTCTTGGGTTGAGATTATTTTTTTTCTTTTTTTTAAATATATAGACATATAACATAAAACACCATGCATCTTTAACCAATGTAACGTGCTTTCGGCTAATGACTCCCAAACCAGTTGGTCTTAGGGCATTAGGTATTGAGACACCCTTACAAACTTAGTAACTCGAGTCACAGATACTAATACATAGATAGTGCAATGTTTGATTCCCTTAAGCTTTTCTTCTCAACCCATGTAACAAGCGTTTGGCCTATAACTCCCAAGTTAGATGACTTTAGGGTATTAGGTGTTAAAACACCCTTTCGGGCTTAATTGCTTAGGTTAGGGAGGCTACAAAACCAAACTTAGATGCGTCTCAAGAGTCACTTTAACAAAAAAACTCATTTACTCTATCATCCTAGTAAGAACAAAAGCACATGCTTTATGAAATAGAAAACACAGTTAGTTAATTTTTTTTGCCAACTATTACCCTCTTCCCCAAACTAAAATGAGAAATTGTCCTTAATATCCTAACATAGATAGATAGAGTATAGAAGACATCACACATGAAATAATGAACATTGATAAACCTAAAACATACTTAAACAAATATAAAAAACAAAAAAAATACAATAATATAAGCAAAAGATATAAAGATTCACAAATGAAGACTCAAATCCAATATAAGCTTTTTATGGCTTTCCTTAGATGACCAATTTATATGACTCATGGAGGGATCAATTATAGCAATAAAAGATTGTAGTTGGTCAACTAATTATTTAGTAGTAGCAGCAGAGATTATGATTTGTCATGTAGAAGATGTTAGAAATTCTTGTTCCATAGCATGATTAAGAAAAGATGACAATTTATTATAATAGCCATTAACATTTAACAGACCTATAGGTTTATAGTGAATTTGCAGTTGGGCTCAAGAGAAAATATAAAAGATCGTTTCTAATGTGTATAGACCACCTGGTAAGGCAATAAAGACATCAACATGGTTAAACATTGCATTCATTTAAGCATATATTATGGAGACATGTAATTCCTCTCTAATTATTTTTCCAATAATATCCCCTTGTGGTAAAGCTTTGGGGACAAATCCTAAAATTTAACTTTCTCCTAAAAATACAGTTATTGACACACATCCCATTAACCCAAGTCTGCCTTCCCCATATACTAAATGAATCTTTCTCTCAGCTAGCACCTGACTAAGATGATTTGTTGATTCTAAAAACTCTTTTTCTATTCTAGGACTAGATCACTGAAAATACAAACATTTATTATGTGATGGCCTAAGGAACTTGTCATTTCTACACACTTCTATATTTGTTGAATGTATGGATTGAGTAGAAATGAAGGGAAGGAAGAGAGGATTTTATATATAAGAAATTAAAAAGGCAATCATACCACATTTCTTATGTATAGGTAGTTGTAATTGTGGCTCATATTTTTCCTTGGTTTTACGTCCAAAACCAACTTAAATGCCTTCTATGGCTCAGGGATAGGCTTCCCATCTAGTTTTCTTAAAAACTAGCAAATGGGGTCTTTTTTAGTCAGGTTCCCAAGACTATATCAAGCATCTTCTTTATGGAAATGGGTCATAAATTATGAAATGCGCAATGCACATCTCTATTATGATGAGACTTAAGAGTCAATAGAAGATTAACTAAAGACTCTCTATGTTTTGAAATAAATCCAACCTTTTGACAATTTTCATAGGTTTTGTAGAATGCATGTGAATCCTTGAACATGTAGCCCAATAAAATCCACTTTGTAAAATTTTTGCAATTGTTTTCTTTAATGAGAAATGATTCCCACATGTTTTAGAGTGATAAAATTTAATAACACTACTTACCTCATTATCAAGAATGCAACTTTAAAATATTTGATTAAGATAATATTTGAATAAGTAAGGGTCATCCCAATAAAAGTTTTCCACATCACTCAAAAACTTTCTTTTGTCTTAGTTATTCTTTTGTCTTGGTTATTCGAATGAGTTAGCAAAAATCCTGAAGCAAGAGAGTTGATATTTTTCGCAAACTAAGGCATTGAACTAAGAGAAAGTAAAGATTCAACAAGAAAGTAATCATCGATTGGTATGATGTTGGATGTTGAATCTATTGCTAATTTTGACAAATGATTCGCAACAATATTTTCGATGTCTTTTTCATCCTTGATTTCTTCCTGTTTGAAAGTATCAAATATTTCACAATCATGATTAACTTCCCTTTGTTTGGTCATAGCATGAGAAAATGGAAGTACTAGTAGGGAATCAGTCTTTTCCTTGTAATATTTAGATTCAACCCCTTCCTTACCCTTAGAGATTGACTCATCATCTTTCTTATAAGGTTCAAAAGTGATTTTTTCAATAACCTTACCACTATGAAGAGTGATGACTAATTTGACTTGATTCATGTGTTGACTTCCAAAACTATTTGCATTGCCATTATATTGCCCCTTGGAATTTTGCTATGGTCAAGATGAAAACTTACATTTCTCTAGAAAATTAAGAGCGGATTTGAATTTTACAAGAGTATGTTCAAAATGTGTTATGCTTTGAGCAATTTAATTGTTGATTGTCTCTTTCTTTTTAATAAATACATACAAAGTTTCCTCAAAATTTCTTGTAGGAGGTGGAGCATAACGAGGTGCATATCCATGAGAATTTTGGAAATTATTATGTTTTTGAAACTATGGTTATGAAGTTTGTGCATCATCACTCATCCAATTAAAATTTAGGTGATTTCTCCAACCAGGGTTGTATGTTTGTGAGTATGAGTTATGGTTGGGCCTTTGGAAACTATTTAAAGCATGAACTTGTTCATAGAGACATTCCTTAAAAGAAGACAAAGTTGAATAGTCATTGGTTGAGTGTTCATTTGTGTCATAATTTGACACATAATGTCTTGAATAGATTTTAATTAACCACTATTTTTTAATTCTAGTGCCTTGACTATTCTAGCTAAAGATACAAACTTGGTTTGTAGGTCATGATCTTCCCTAAAGTTGTACATACCTCCACTAGATATATGAGGTTAAGTTTTATTCAGTGCTTTATAAGTACTAGTAGTGTCCTAATTTTAAGCATTTTTAGCTAACAAGTCTAAGTACTCCATTGCTTCATCAGGGTCTTTATCTTTAAAAGTTTTATTGCACATCAATTCCACCATTTGTCTATCTTTAGGCGTTAATCCTTCATAAAAATGTGAAACCAATCTCCATGTTTCAAAACCATGATGAGGAAAAGTATTAAGTAAGTCTCGATATCTATCCCAATATTGGTAAAATGTTTCTCCTGGTTTTTTAGTGACAGTCATATGATCCAGGCAAGGTCAAATTTGGATTTTGATGTAAAGTATGCAACTATCCAATTTTATAACAATAGTCATAATTCTCAATCCGACCACTAGATTGAGCTGAAATATGATGTGGAGTCTCCTAACATCTTGTCTTATCTTAGGTTAAAATTTTAGGTCAATCGAAGTTCGGGAAGACATCTCAATACAGGTTAACAGAGGTTGTATAAATTTTGTTATTTACTTCATTTTGACTTGTAGACTTCCTGTTTGGCTAGGATCCTTTTCTTAAAAGGATGTGGCAACTTATTTTGGAAATATACTAATTCTACAAGGATGTTTAATGGGTTGCAACATAGTTTCCAAGTGTGGCAAGGATTCATAATTATTTTAGAATCCTTTTCTTATGAGGATTCCTTATTCATCCTAGCTACAAAAGGAAAGAAGATTTTAGAATACATTCTACCTTCAGATCAGATTTCCTAGTCTATTTAGGACTTCTTAATGGTGACATCCTTATACTTCTCATTTGCAAATCAATATTCATTGGGTGGGGGTTTTTCCATTTTTAATAGTGCTAGTACCTAGGTACAAGTTATTTTTGTGTCACACTCCTATCAAAGCTGATTTACTTGGCTTTTCAGGAAGTGATGTCTTTATATGTGGGTTGTGTGACCATGTGATCATGAGGTTCACATCATTTGGTATCAGAGCTTGGCTCCATTAATCAGGTTATATCCTTTTGAAATTTTCGTTTCTTGTTGATTTCACAAAAATTCCTTAATATCCAATTTCTTCTTCACCTTGGCTTTGCAGCATATAAAAAGATAAATTTTTTTATTTCATTCTATTATTGTTCAAAATATATCGGTAGCATCAAAAACAAAAAAAAAACACAAAAAGAAAAGGGAAAAGAAAAAAATGTTCAAAAAGATGTTTATTGGATTCTGCTGTAGAAAAATAAACAAGGGACAATTGGATGAAATAAACTCGAAATTAGATAAAATTTGATACTCTAATTAATGGGGTCCTAATCACACCATATAACAAATTTGGGGTTAATTGGGTATCGTTTGCTTTAGGTTTCAAATTCGGGTCTAATTAGGTCTGATTCATAATGTTCTTTTTGTTAGTACATCAAACCTTGTCATAAATTTCTCAAACTTTATATTATGTTTATTTGGGTTGATATGACACTATATCTGAGATTTTAAATGAATTGGACATCATTTACTATAGGTTTCAGATTTGGACTTAACTTGTCGTAAACGAGTCTGTCTTATGTCAACATTTGAAATTTGCGTGCTTTTTGTTGATTTCATTTCTTACAGTTTATTTTCATTATATCCAACATATTTGGGTCCTATTTAATGATTTTGCATCATTTTTATTTCTATTTTTATTCAAGTCTTTAGTTTCGTTTATATTTTGGATAGACTCACGAGACTATCATCACAGTTTCATTTTGCTTGTTTTCTAGTTTTTATTACTACTTGAGTCATATATATATTTGAATTGCACTGCCAAGTTAGTTGTATTTGGTGTTGGTTTCAATTTCATAAGAACCGCAAGAAGGTGAGATGAGAGGTGTGAGGATATTAAGAGTGTTTGAGTGAAACACGAGCGACATAAGGATAATTGTTTTTTTACCATTAACCAAGTTTTTCAGGTACTAACTATCATGTCAGATCAAAACAACATACCACCCCATCTCAAGGGAGAACTTACATTCCAAATGCAAGCTATGATGAAAATGATGGAATGCATGAATTTCATGATGTGGAATGTGTATGATAGACTTGAGAAGGTGGGAAAACATCAAAACATGGCTGGAACATGTACCCAAGATGTGAGAAAGATTAGGTCTGAACCAAAAAATCAAACAATGGCGGTAGGGTCGGAAGGCCAAGGTAGGATAATTATGAGGATTTTGAGCCTTAAGTTGATGATATTGATGATGGTGGTTTTAAGAATAAGACTATAGGCTACCGAGAAGATTTTCAGTAGCGTAGAAACCAAAGGGATTTAATGTATTTTGATGAGGTGTTATGGAAAAAGAAAAGGTAGACTCAAAAGAAGAGGTGGTATCAAAGGGAGAGAGATAAAGAGATTAGTGTTCTAAAAAAAGAAATCCAAGACTCTATCTTGTATTCTAAGGGAGATGAAGCAAGAACTTGATGTGTTATTGGCAGCAATCAATGCCCAGCAAGCTTCAGAAAAAGAGGAGAAAAAGGAATGCAATGATGATATACAAAATAGAATGACAGCAACTTTCATCCAAAGTTATTGGCGACGATTGTTTGCAAAAAGAGAGGGAATGATATGATCCAGACAAGGTCAAATTCAGATTTTGATGTAAAATGTGCAGCTATCCAATTTTATTGCAACAGTCACAATTCTCAATTCGACCATTGGATTGAGTTGAAAAGTGACGTGGAGTCTCCTGACATCTTGTCTTACTTTAAGTTAAAATTTTAGGTCAATCGAAGTTCGAAAAGGCATCTCAATATGGGTCAACAGAGGCTATATGAATTTTGTTATTTACTTTATTTTGACTTGTGGACTTCCTATTTGGTTAGGATCCTTTTCCTAAAAGGATGTGGCGGCTTATTTTGGAAATATACTAATTCTACAAGGATGTTTAATGGGCTGCAACATAGTTTTCAAGTGTGGCAAGAATTCATAATTATTTTAGAATCCTTTTCTTACGAGGATTCTGACACAACTAAAAGATTGATGTCTTCTCCCAAGTGCAGGAGTGTCGAAGTAATAAATAACCTGGCAAGACGGGGCCGAACCTCAACAATTATAAACAACAATAATAACAATAATAATAATAACAACAATAGTAGTAGTAGTAGTAAAGAAAGAGAAGAAGAAGAAGAAGATGAGAACTTGGAGATCGAATATTAATGTAAGGCTTAAACGATGATAATAACAAATGTCAAGGTTAGAGGATTCACGAATGGTATGTCAAACAAGTATAGTGTAAACTCTTATTATTCAATTGGAAACCACACACAAAGGAGGTTCCAATCAGATTATAGATTGTTAACATGATTACATTAATCATCTTACTCAATTAACTCTAATTGTTGTAAATTTCATCAAGCATTCATGATTATAACTTATGTTAACAACAAATGAAGTTCCTTTCATAGCTCAGGTGTCGGTTATACCATATAGTATGAACTATAAAAGTGTCGAGCATTTGTTGTACCAAGTGTTATACAACATAAATGAAGATTAGTTATTTAACAAGCAAAGTATTAAAGAGTGAACAAGATAACAAATAGAAAACATGTTAGTATCAAACATTAAAGTCCATATTAAGTTTACATTATACTTATTCTTATATCATTAATATAACCTTTTCACCTTGACATAATAAATTTAGCCAAACATAATGAAAGAAAGAAAAATAAATAAACAAAATAAGAACATAAACGAGATAAAAGTTAACTAAGTAAAGGAAACGAAATGAAACGCATAAACTTGATATTAATGAAAGTAAAGCATAAGTAATACAAAAAATACAAACAGAGAAAGTAAGAGCATGACCTTGATCTTGAAACCAAGATGCCTAAATGCATAGCAAATACCTCCTTTTATAGGCCAAAATTAGGAATTATTGATTTGATGACTAATTGATAAGTGGGTGGCCAACTCTTGACTTCGTGACAATCCTTATCTTCTCTTGTCTTCCCAAAACGTCATTGATAACGTCAAAATTGGAGCCACTTGAAAACATTAAATTCGTAGGAAATTGTCTCAGCTTTCTTGTGTAAAACATTCAGGTCATTTAAACTTTCAAAACTCCAGATATGAGCCAAATATTGAACAGTGCTCGGGATGTAAAACAGATTCAGACTTCTTTGTTGTTGGTATAATTTGGACTTAAAAATGGCCTTTTTAAGTCTTGGCCTCCATATGAAAGTTGTAGGCCTATGTCTTACATTTCCATCCATATAAAGTAGACCTAAATCTAAGATCTACAACTCCAGATATGACCTAATTACTGAACAGTATTTTGATTTGAATTGCACCGACATCTCTTTTCTAAGTTCGGCCATCTCTTTGTCCTTTCAATTTTAGTTCTTAAATTCATCGATCAATCCTTTCATTTATGTGATTGATTAGTACTTAAAAGTGCATTTTTATCATGGTTTTATATCATCATTTTGCACTTGAAGTATCAATAACTCCTTAACTAAAACATGTTTTATAATAATGTATCTAATAATATAAGATACTTATAATTTGTGGTAAATCTCTATTTTTAATGCAGGCCTATCACATAAATGAAAGGATTGATTGATGAATTTAAGAATTGAAATTGAAAGGACAAAGAGATGGCTAAACTCCGAAAAGAGATGTCGGTGCAGTCCACACTCGAACACTGTGTGGTAATTGGATCATATCTAGAGTTGTAGATCTCATATTTAGGTCCACTTTATATGGATGGAAAGGTAAGACATAGTCCTACAACTTTCATATGAAGCCCAAGATCTAGAAAGGCCATTTTCAAGTCGAAATTGTAGTAACAACAAAGAAGCCCGAATCTGTCCTCCAGCCCGAGCACTGTTCGGTATTTTGGCATCTGGAGTTCTGGAAGTCCAAATGAGCTGAATGTTTTACATAAGATAGCTGAGACAATGGCCTACAACTTTTATGTTTGTAAGTAGTTTCAATTTTGACGTTATCAATGACGTTTTGGGCAGACAAGAGAAGATAAGGATTGTCACCAAGTCAAGAGTTGGCCACCCACTTATCAATTAGTCATCAAATCAATTGTTCCCAATTTTGGCCTATAAAATGAGGCATTTGCCATGCATTTAGGCATCTTGGTGTTCAGATCAAGATCATGCTCTTCCTTTCTCTCTTTGTATTTTTTGTAATGTTTATGTTTTGCTTTCATTAATATTAAGTTTATGCTTTTCATTTCCTTTCCTTTATTTAGTTAACTTTTATGTTCTTATTTTGTTTATCTATTTTTCTTTCTTTCATTATATCTAGCTAAGTTAATTATGTCAAGGTGAAAAAGGTTATACTAATGGTTTAAGAATAAGTATAATGTAAACTTAAGATGGACTTTAATGTTTGATACTAACATGTTTTATGTTTGTTATCTTGTTCACTCTTTAATACTTTGCTTGTTAAATGACTAATCTTGATTTATGTTGTATAACACTTGGTACAACAAATGCTTGGCACTTTCATAGCCCATATTGTATGGTATAACCGACACTTGAGCTATGAAAGGAACTTGATTTGTTGTTAACATAAGTTATAATCATGAATGCTTGACGAGATTTACAAGTATTAGCATTAATTGAATAAGATGACTAATGTAATCATGTTAACAATCTATAATCCAATTGGAACCTCCTTTATGTGTGGTTTCCAATTGAATAATAAGAGTTTATATTATACTTGTTTGACATACCATTAGTGGAATCTCTAACCTTGACATTTGTTATTATCATTGTTTAATTGTTACATTAATATTTCATCTCAAAGTTCTCATCATCATCGTCTTCTTCTTCTTCTCTTTCTTTATTATTATTATTATTATTATTATTATTATTACTACTACTACTATTATTATTATTATTATTATTATTATTATTATTATTACTATTGTTGTTGTTGTTATTGTTGTTTTATAATTGTTGTTTATAATTTGTACAATTAACCTCCCTGTGGTTCGACCCCGGTCTTGCCGGGTTATTTATTACTTCGACACTCCTGCACTTGGGAGAAGACATCAATCTTTTCGTCGTGTCAGTGATAGGCCTGCATTTAAAATGAACATTTACCATAAATTAAAGATATCTTATATTATTACATATATTATTATAAAACATGCTTTAATTAAGGAGTTATTGATACTTCAAGTGCAAAATGATGACATAAAACCTTAATAAAAAATGCACTTTTAAGTACTAATCATCAGCCTTGATTGCCTTATTGAGGTGGGTTCCCATAGCTGAAGTATGGATGATCTATTTATCTAGGATTGTACGTGTTGGGAAAGGGATCATATTTATGCTGGGGTTGCTCATTGAAACTTTCATCAACTGCATAAACTTGTTCAATGTAATCGTTTTGCATTGTTGGGCACATATCTAAATCATGTCCTTGTAAAGAGCATATGCTATAAACTTTCACCTGTTGTATATTGCCACAAGTCAAAGAACGCATAAGAGAAGTAAGATCATTAACTTTATTCTTAAGATTAGAAATACTTACCTTATCTACTAATTTGTTTGTGAAGTCTGCACGAGTGCCAAACTATTTCAAGTTAGCTGCCATGTTTCATATCAATTAGCATGCAGCCTCGAGTGTCTTATCTACTAGTGCCGTTCCACTTGCAGCATCAATGATACTATAGTCAGTAGGCATCAATCCTTCATAGAAATATTAAATGAGCAGCTGATTGGGTATTTGATGATAAGGGCATTGAATACATAGTTGCTCAAATCTTTCCCAATACTCGGAAAGTGTCACTCTATGAGATTGTCAAATCCCACATATTTCTTTCCTTATGTTTACAACTCAAGATGCTGGGAAATACTTCTTAAAGAAGATCTTCTTTATACCATTCCAAGTTCTAATTGAACCTAGGAGAATGGAAAAAAACCATGGGTTTGCTGCCCCTTTTAAAGGGAAAGGGAGAGCTTTCAACTTAACCTGTTCTTCGTCAACTCTATTCGGTTTCATGCCAACACAAACTATATAGAACTCCTTGAAATGAGTATAAGGATCTTCTCCTACAAGACCATTAAATGTTGGTAACAAATGTATAAAATCAGATTTGAGCTCAAAGTTTACATTATTATCGATGTTTATGCACAATGGCTGATTTTCCACATTAAGAACAGCAGCTCCTTGAGTGTTTGTTATTGTGCAACAGCTATGGTATTAAGGTGAGCTTCCTTTCATAACTTGCATAAAGTTTTTTCTATTTCGAGATTTAACTGCACTTGACTTTGATTAATAGAACAGGTTACTAGCATAAATCATCAAGAAAACTCAAAAGAAACCAACCACACAAGAGATCGAAAACAATGCAAATTGTACGAAAATCCTACGCTAGAAAACAAAAACTGCCTAAAACCCTAGAAAACAGTGGAATTTTGCCTCAATAGAGTGGGGCTAGTGTCACTAGTCCTGTTTAGAACATCATTTCCCTTTAGAAAACAAAGGCCGATACCTAATTTCACCAAAAAATCTATTTTGAACAGTACTGTTTTTTTTAGAAAAAAAATCACAAAAAATAAAAATAAAAGCACAAGAATGAACTAAAATTACTTCCTCAACAACGACGCTAAAATTTATTGCAATGTCACTGTCACACAAATTAATACCTTAGCTTAAAACACAACACATAAGATAATATAGAGCAAGCATGGGGTCGATTTCATGAGGAAGGTTCAAGTTAGATTTTAATGCTAGATGATATGCAACTTGGTGTGGTTTTGGATGTTATCTAGGCTAAAGCAAAATAAAATAGAAAACTGTCAAGCAAAATTAAATAAAATTAGAAAATTATCAAGATAACAAACCTTGATCGCAAGCACACATTCACCTACAGAAATCAGAACTGATCATGGAAACGAAACATCAATTTATATTCTGAATATTTATCTCTTCTTAATATTGGTTAGTTAATGGATCTGTCATATAACTAACCTTAACCATCAAACAACCACAATGTCCGCACTAGTAATTTAATTCAATAGTAGCCTTTAGATCTAGATAGGTTGATTAATCAAGAAAACATAATTGTCCATAGTCTATGTTTGATTTAATTAAATGTTCTCCCTAAAATTAATAACATAGATCCACCACAGTTATTAAACTCAGTTGCTTCACAAGTTCATACCACAACTCCGGTTTTGATATCAAACTTAGCAATACATTGTCTACAATAATAACTTGGAGTCCGCTCTAGTAATTAAAATAAACAATCATAGAAAAAATAAACATAAAAGAACAAATATATTCATCATATAAACTAAAAAGAAAAGGTAAAATAAATCTCATAGTTCTTGAAATCTAAAGGTTTCTGTGTCCTTGCAACCAAGAAAAAGTGTTTAGCCTTACATATTTGTTGAACAACTAATAAAAAAGAAGAATGTATAATTTTGAGTTTCTTAGAAAAGGAGGGCATTTTTCTCTTCTTGGGTGACTCACCCCCTCTCCTCTCTCATTCTTTTTATATCTCAGGAAACCCTAGTCTCTATTTTACAAAATAGCACTCCCTTAAATAAATAGTTTATATTTAAGTACTTCAATAACTATTTTGCTAAAAAAAAGAAATAGCCTTGCATAAAATCTTCAAGTTTTGACTTAGAGGAGCTAAATTGCTGATATAAAAACTTGGATATCGGTTTAGATGCTTTGAAACGTAATTTGGACTTGTTTCTTCACGAAACTTGTTTGTTAGTAGAATTTAGTTGTCTTCTTTAAAAAATCATATCTCTCTCATATGACATTGTTTTTGACTGAAACTTTGAGGATTTATACATCTTTGAGTCAAGAATTTAAAAAATTGAGTTTGCATCAATTGGACTTTTATAACTTCATATATTCAAGTTATAATGGCCAAAGCTCAATAGTGGCAGATTGCGAGATTTGACTTTGAAAGCTGCAATTTCCATGTTCTCCCTTATTTTATTCTCTTGCCTTAGATGTCCACAAAGGTATGGATGTTAGATTTTTAATATCACTAGAATCACTTTATTTTGACCTCTAGAGCTCACATTCTGCTTAAAATATCGATTGAAGATTAAATCTGCCAACTACCTCAAATTTACTTCTTTTTGCATCTTTCATCCAAAAGTACCTTCAAAACATACAACAAAGAATATCAAGGTATTTTATATATAAAACATAGGGAAAACACTACTTAAATGTGGGTGAAACTATCAAATAATATTGTTGCATCAATAACAATAATAATAATAATAATAATAATAATAATAAAGAAGTTGATGAGAATATTGAGATAGAAGGTTAACGTAAGGATTAAATAATGATAACAACAAATGTCAAGGTTAGAGGATCCACTAATGGTATGTCAAACAAATATAGTATAAACTCTTATTATTCAATTGAAAACCACACACAGAGGAGGTTCCAATCAATTACAAATTGTTAACATGATTACATTAGTTTTTTAATTCGATTAATGTCAATACTTATAAATGTTGACAGACATTCATTACTATAACTTATGTTAACAATAAATCAAATTCCTTTCATAGCACAAGTACCGGTTATACCATACAGTATATGCTATGAAAATACCAAGCATTTATTGTATCACGTGTTATACAACATAAATTTAGATTAGTCATTTAACAAGCAAAGTATTAAAAAAGAACAAGATAACAAATATAAAACATGTTAGTATAAACATTAAGATCCAAACGTAAATTGTGTTGAGCATCACTGTCCAATGGGTCAATCTTTTATCCTTATTTGTCCGATATACTCTTAGCCTTCTCTATATATAACTTGCTAGTTTGCATCATCTTTCACAAGAATCATTCTGTACCACAATGGCTTCATCACCCTCTTCTCTAGTTTTCAAAGTTCACAGACGCGAACCCGAGTTGATCAAACCAGCGAAACCCACCCCACGTGAGTTCAAACTGTTATCTGACATTGATGATCAAGAAGGCCTTCGATTCCACATTCCACTCATACACTTTTATCGCCACAATCCCTCAATGCACGGGAAAGACCCCGTCAAGGTCATCAGAGAGGCAATTGCTAAGACACTAGTGTTTTACTATCCATTTGCTGGTAGGCTGAGGGAAGGGCATAACCGCAAGCTCATGGTGGAATGCACTGGGGAGGGTATCCTGTTTATAGAAGCTGACGCTGATGTTACACTTGAGCAGTTTGGCGAACAACCTCCATTTCCTTGCTTGGAGGAGCTCCTCTTTGATGTTCCTGGCTCTAGCGGGGTGCTAAACTGCCCTCTGTTACTTATTCAGGTCAATTTTCTGAATTTTTGTCCACTACGCTGGTCCAAGACTTAATTTGTCCGTGTCAGCTGGTAATAATTACACAGAAAAAATTATTAAGGGGGCAACAAATCCTTCTGCGTATCAAACACTACGAAGTCTATCAAGCCATCATAAGAGTAGACTGCTGGCAAAATTATAAGCTATTATATTGATGAAACCTGCCAAGATTAATTGTATATTACAATTTTTTTTTCTCGTAGTTGTTATAATTACTATAAAATTACTTTCAAATTTTTATTAAAAAATGATCTCAAAATTTTAATTTCAAATCGTAATCTTTCTTGTTATTAGTGCAAGTTGAGGAGGAAAAAATCACATCATATACTATGGGAGGGACCTCCATAGTGTCGGATTTGAGACATGTGGGATTTGAAAGGAGAAGATGGGATCGTAGTACTATTTTGCTTGCCATCTCTTGCTGTGGAAAGATTTTACAAGGAGCTTGAAGGCATGCTAAAGGGACAGCTGGTTAGTGGTGAAGCAAATTCCTAGTTAATCGTATATTCTTCGCAAGTTAAAATGTCTACTCTTATTTTCTGTGATGTAAAAGATGGTTGGATATCAATTATTTTTAAAACTAAACAAAGTCCATTATATTACTAAGCTTTGATAGCTAAAATGTAATTATTTCTAAATGGTGGGTGTGAAAATGAGGATGAGTGCTACTATGTATGTTTCGTTTGAATTTTATATTTTAATATTAGTACAATATTTACCTTTTACGTCTATTTAGCATGTTTTATGACTATATATTAATAATTTATCATGATTATGATTAAGTAAAATTATACATGAATACTTTGTTATTGTGATTGTTTTTATAGGTGTGATTTAAGAAAAATAATTTAATTTGTGATTGGATACGAAATATTAAAAATAGACACTAATTTTTTTCATACATGACATTGAATATATAATACACATGTAAGATCAACTACTTGTAACATAAAAACTTCTGTAATTCTCTCATTAAACTTAAAGCTATTTGACAGGGATGATAAAAACTTCTGTAATTCTCTTATTAAACTTTAAGCTATTTGGCGGGGATGGGGGTTGTCATTGAAACATTATTCTGCAAGTTTTATAATAATTTGTGGCTGAAAAAAAAAAGACAATGTTATAACAGAGGTTTCAAGAAGGGAAGAGGTCAGGGGAAGAAACTGTGAACTGTTGATGGAAACAAGGAGATGATGAGCAGCAACTCAGGGAGAGCAAGGAGAAAGAGAGGAGAGAAGGGATATTTTGGCGAAGAGATAATTGAATGGTATTCAATGTTCAATAAGGAGCTATGCCTTGCTTTTGATGAAATGGGGTTTCACTTGATCAAATCTATCATTTTATTAATTTATATATTTTTTTATATAAAAAATTTAATCTTACAACAATGTTATTAACCATACAAATTCATATATAGAGTGAAGCGTTAGCAACTATTATTGTTTGATTTGGAAAGATTAGCAAAATAGTTAATAGTATTTTTTTCATTTAAAATTTAAAACTAGATAAAAGGATCACGCTATGGGCCAATTCAATTTTTTTTCCCAACATTAGAAAATAAGTTAATACAATGCAAGAACTTTTTTAAAAAAAAAAGGTAAAAGGAAATTGAGACTTAAATGATTGACTCGATTGGATTGAATAAGCTCAATTAATTTAAATAACAAAAAACAAAGTAATGATAATAATTAAACCTATAAAAAAATTGACAACTTTAAAAAAGTAGAAAAAAAACGAATCAATCTCACCTGAGTTAGAATATCAAATCTACGACTTAGTCATGATACGAGGTAATCCCATCATAACCAAATTAAACATGAAGCTCAATTATAAAACAATTCAATGTTTAGAGATAAAACTAGAAAAAAAACAATAAATTTTTTTTTTGTCAACTTAGATTAACTCGCTAATCCCATGACTATAGGCACATGATTGAAATAACTCTATAAAATGCACTTAAATGAATTGGGTCCGAACATCACTCCCAACTGAATTGGGTTATTATGCAAGATCCATTAACCTTGGGTCATGACATTACGACTGATTAGCCTTGGGTTGTGACATAGAACATATAGTATTGGGTCAAACGTGGTTGCAAGACCTAAGAGATTTGAATATGCCACACCCAAGCAACTTGAATAAAACATTCATTTTCAACTCCAAGTTAATAATAATAAAAAAAAAAAATTGATTTTTCCCTTCAAATCAATTCTATGTTTTTTTTATAGTAATAATATTTATTTCAAATTTAATAATATTAATGAATATAATAATATTTAATATATTAATAATAATATTAAATTCACTTTACCTAAGTTCTTATAGTTTTTTTTATCTCCTCAAATCAAATTTATGGTTTTTCTTTAATAGCAATATTATTTTTTCAAATTTAATAATAATAATAATTTTTAATTTTACCCTTCAAACGAAATCTATTTTTTTCAATATTAGCAATATTTGTTTCAAATTTAATAAGTATTATATTAATTATTCTAAATATAATAAAAATAATAATATTTATAATACAAATAATAGTATTTTTAATATTTATTATAAAAAATATTAATATTTATAAGACAAATAATAATAATTTTGATATCAATACTTTTAATTGTAATAAAAACAATAATATTTATAATACAAATAATTATATTTAGAAACTTAAGACCTAAGATGGTGAAATATTAGATCGATTAGAGCTTCGTTGATCGATTAGAGCTTCGCTGCATAATCAACCAAACCAGCAAATTAGATTATGAATTCTATGGAAATTAACAACTTTAAAGAAAAAAACTATTTTTTACCTACTAATATAATAACAATGGAAGCTTACAAAAATAAACAACAATCAAAGACCGATATGTTTGCTTGAGTTTGGAATAACCTCATAAAATAACAACTAAAAAAATAATAAAAACTAATTTAAAATTAATTAAATATTGAAGGATAAAATCAAAAAAATAAAATTCATCAAAGATTCAATTGACAAAAAAAAAGAAAAATCAAAGATGAAATTAAAAAAAAAATTACTATCAATATTCATAATAGTAAAGGAGGTGGGACAATCCCAATTTATTAATGCAACAGCGAATAATAGCGAAGGAGGTAAGGGAAGTAGTTAATTCTTAGAAAATTCTAAACAAAAAACACATTGTATGCTTTCTAGTCTGGTCGCATCCATCATAATCACTTTAAGAGAAATTATGCACACAAAAAATAAACCCATTATATTTCAAAAACTTTTGCATTATAAATGAAAGAAATATTTCATACCATAATGATTAGTACTTAAAAGTGCATTTTTTATCAAGGTTTTATGTTATCATTTTGCATTTGAAGTATCAATAACTCCTTAACTAAAACATGTTTTATAATAATATATCTAATAATATATGATACCTTTAATTTGTGGTAAGTGTTAATTTTAAATGCAGGCCTATCACATAAAAGAAAGGATTGATTGATGAATTTAAGAACTGAAATTGAAAGGAAAAAGAGATGGCCAAACTTAGAAAAGAGATGTCGGTGCAATTCAAACCAGAATATTGTTCAGTAATTGAGTCATATCTTGAGCTATAGATCTTAGATTTAGGTCTACTTTATATGGATGGAAAGGTAAGATATAGGACTACAACTTTCATATGGAGCCTAAGACTTAGAAAGACCATTTTGAAGTCCAAATTGTAGCAACAACAAAGAAGTTTGAATCTGTCTTCCAGCCCAAACATTGTTCAATGTTTGCCCATATCGGGAGTTCTTTAACTCCAAATGACCTGAATTTTATTTCACAAGAATTTAAGATAATTTTCTACAACTTTTATATTTTCAAGTGGCTTCAATTTTGACGTTATCAATGATATTTTGGGTAGACAAGAGAAGATAAGGATTGTCACCAAGTCAAGAGTTGGTCAACTACTCATCAATTAGTTATCAAATCAATAGTTTCCAATTTTGGCCTATAAAAGGAGGTATTTGCCATGCATTTAGGCATCTTGGTCTCCAGATCAAGATCATGCTCTTGTTTTCTCTCTTTGTATTTCTTGTAATGTTTATACTTTGTTTTCATTAATATCAAGTTTATGCCTTTCATTTCCTTTCCTTTACTTAGTTAACTTTTATGTTCTTATTTTGTTTATCTATTTTTCTTTTTTTCATTATGTCTAGCTAAGTTTATTATGTCAAGGTGAAAAGGTTACACTAATGGTGTAAGAATAAGTATAGTGTAAACTTAATATGGACTTTAATATTTGATACTAACATGTTTATATTTGTTATCTTGTTCACTCTTTAATACTTTGCTTGTTAAATGATTAATCTTGATTTATGTTGGATAACACTTGGTACAATAAATGCTTGGCACTTTCATAGCCCATACTATATGGTATAACCGACACCTTAGCTATGAAAGGAACTTGATTTGTTGTTAACATAAGTTATAATCATGAATGCTTGATGACATTTACAAGTATTAGCATTAATCGAATAAGATGAATAATGTAATCATGTTAACAATCTATAATTTAATTGGAACCTTCTTTATGTGTGGTTTCCAATTGAATAATAAGAGTTTAATTGGAACCTCCTTTGTGTGTGGATCCTCTCACCTTGACATTTATTGTTATCATTGTTTAATTCTTAAATTAATCTTCCAACTCAAAGTTCTTATCAACTTCTTCTTCTTTTTCCTTTTTATTATTATTATTATTATTATTATTATTATTACTAGTAGTAGTAGTAGTAGTACTACTACTACTACTATTATTATTATTACTACTACTACAACTACTACTATTATTGTTATTTATAATTTGTACAATTAACCTCTCTGTGGTTCGACCTTGGTCTTGCCGGGTTATTTATTACTTCGACACTCCTGCACTTGGGAAAAGACATCAATCTTTTAGTCATGTCAAGTTTTTGGCGTCGTTGCTAGGGAGGTAAGTTCTTGTATAAATTATATTATTTATTTTATTATTTATTTTCACTTTTCTTGTATATAACTTTGTTTTTTTTCTCTTATTTCCTTTTCTTTTGTTTTCTTTTTTCTTTTATTCTATTCCTACACTTGTATAAGAGTATGATCATGTATATTAAGCGGTAAACTTTCTAGGGTATCCTCATCATTTTTAGAAAATATGGCCGAAGAAGATAATCAATCATTTCATAATGAGAATAATCATGTTAGAACACTTAGAAACCACATGAATTCCATAGAGAACAAGTGCACCATCATGCATAGTTTTTCCTCCTGATGCATTTTATTTTAATTTTAAGTTAGACATTATTCAACTTTTACCTTCTTTTCATGGCTTAGATTTAGAGAATTCATACTTCCATTTAAGGGAATTTGAGGAGGTCTGCAACACATATAATGATTCAAATTGTAGCATGAACACTGATTAGTACTTAAAAGTGCATTTTTATCATGGTTTTATATCATCATTTTGCACTTGAAGTATCAATAACTCCTTAACTAAAACATGTTTTATAATAATATAAGATACCTTTAATTTATGGTAAATGTTCATTTTAAATGCAGGCCTATCACATAAATGAAAGGATTGATTGATGACATTAAGAACTTAAATTGCAAGGATAAAGAGATGGCCAAACTAAGAAAAGAGATGTCGGTGCAATCCAAACCAGAACACTCTTCAGAAAATGGGTCATATTTGGAGCTATAGATCTCAGATTGAGGTCCAATTTATATGGATGGAAAGCTAAGACATAGGCCTACAACTTTCATATGGAGCCTAAGATCTAGAAAGGCCATTTGCAAGTCCAAATTGTAGCAACAACAAAGAAGCCTGAATCTATCTTCCAACCCGAGCACTGTTCCATATTTGGGTCATAGCTGGAGTTCTAGAAGTCCAAATGAGCTGAATCTTTTACACAAGAAAGCTGAGACAATTGCTTACAGCTTTCATGTCTTTGACTGGCTCTAATTTTGACGTTATCAATGATGTTTTGGCCAGACAAGAGAAGATAAGGATTCTCACCAAGTTAAGAGTTGGCCACCCACTTATCAATTAGTCATCAAATCAATAGTTCCTAATTTTGGC
This sequence comes from Populus euphratica, assembly GCF_000495115.2. Taxonomy (NCBI): domain Eukaryota; kingdom Viridiplantae; phylum Streptophyta; class Magnoliopsida; order Malpighiales; family Salicaceae; genus Populus; species Populus euphratica. Next base: position 50,016 of record NW_011501185.1, read on the forward strand.
CTATAAAAAGAGGCATTTGCCATGCATTTAGGCATCTTGGTGTCCAGATCAAGATCATGCTCTTCCTTTTTCTCTTTGTATTTTTTGTAATGTTTATGCTTTGCTTTCATTAATATTAAGTTTATGTCTTTCATTTCCTTTCCTTTACTTAGTTAACTTTTATGTTCTTATTTTGTTTATCTATTTTTCTTTGTTTCATTATATCTAGCTAAGTTAATTATGTCAATGTGAAAAGGTTACACTAATGGTGTAAGAATAAGTATAATGTAAACTTAATATGGACTTTAATGTTTGATACTAACATGTTTTATATTTGTTATCTTGTTCACTCTTTAATAATTTGCTTGTTAAATAACTAATCTTGATTTATATTGTATAACACTTGGTACAACAAATGCTTGGCACTTTCATAGTTCATACTATATGGTATAACCGACACCTGAGCTATGAAAGGAACTTGATTTGTTGTTAACATAAGTTATAATCATGAATGTTTGATGAGATTTACAAGTATTAGCATTAATCGAATAAGATGACTAATGTAATCATGTTAACAATCTATAATGAAATTGAAACCTCATTTGGTGTGGTTTTCAATTGTTTATACTATACTTATTTGACATACCATTAGTGGAACCTCTAACCTTGGCATTTGTTCTTATCATTGTTTAATCTTTACATTAATATTCCATCTCGAAGTTCTCATCATCTTCTTCTTCTTTATTATTATTATTACTACTACTGCTACTACTACTAATAGTATTATTATTATTATTACTACTATTATTGTTGTTGTTGTTGTTGTTGTTGTTGTTGTTGTTGTATTATTGTTATAATTTGTACAATTAACCTCCCTATGGTTCGACCCCGGTCTTGCCGGGTTATTTATTACTTCGACACTCCTACACTTGGGAGAAGACATCAATCTTTTCGCCGTGTCAAACACCATCAGATTGAAGCTTTTTCCTTTTTTATTAAAAGATAAAGCTAAAATATGACTACAAAATTTGAGACCAAGATCCATTCGTGCTTGGGATGAAATGCAATAATAGTTTTTAAAGAAGTTTTTCCCATCTCACAGAACATACTCTTTCAAAAGACAAATCACCACTTTCACTCAAAAACCAGGAGAAACATTTTAGCAATATTGGGATAGGTATCGAGACTTGCTTAATACTTGCTTTCATCATGGTTTTGAAACATAAAGATTGGTTTTCATATTTTTATAAAGGGTTAACACCTATAGATAAGAAAATGGTTGAATTGATGTGTAATGGAACTTTTAAAGATAAAGACCATGAGAAAGCAATGAAGTACTTAGACTTATTAGCTGAAAATGCTTAAAATTGGGATACCGGGATACTTAAAAGGCATCGAGTAAAATTCAACCTCATACATCTAGTGAAAGTATGTATAACCTTAAGTGAAGATCATGACCTCTAAGCCAAGTTTGCATCTTTAGCTAGAAAAGTTGAGGCAATAGAATTGAAAAAGAGTGGTCAATTAAAATCTGTTAAAAACATTGTATGTCAAATCTGTGAAACTAATGAACATTCAACCAATAATTGTCCAACCTTTCCTTCTTTTAAGGAATGCCTCCATAAACAACCTCATGCTTTAAATAGTTTCCAAAGGGCAACTATAACCCATACTCGTAAATATACAATCCTGGTTGGAGAAATCACCTAAATTTCAGTTGGAAGAGTGATAATAATAATGTACAAACTTCATAACCATCATTTCAAGCACACCACAATTTCAAAAATTCTCATGGATATGCACCTCCTTATGCTCCACCTCCTATAAGAAATTTTGAGGAAACTTTGTATGTATTTATTGAAAAGCAAGAGACAATCAACACTCAACTTGCTCAAGACATAACAGATTTTAAAGATACTCTTACAAAATTCACATCTACTTTTAGTTTTCAAGAGAAAGGTAAGTTTTCATCTCAACCATAATAAAATCTCAAGGGGTAATACAATACAAATGCAAGTAGTCTTGGAAGTCAACATATGGATCAAGTCAAATCAGTCATCACTTTTTGTAGTGGTAAGGTTATTCAAAAACCAATTCTTGAACCTTGTGAGAAAGATGATGAGTCAATCTCTAAGGGTAAGGAAAGGGTTGAATCTGAACATTGCAAAGAACAGACTGATTCCCCTCCAGCACTTCTATTTTCTCATGTCATCACCAATCAGGAAGAAATCAAGGATGAAAAAGGCACTAAAAATATTGATGCGAATCTTTTATTAATAGTGACAACAGATTCGACACCCGATATTACACCTATCAATGATTACTTTCCTGATGAATCTCTACTTTCTCTTAGTTCAATGCCTTGGTTTGCTAAAAATATCAATTTTCTTTCTTTAGGATTTTTGCTAGCTCACTAGAGTACCGAAGACAAAAGAAAATTTTTAAGCAACGTGCAAAATTTTTATTGGGATGACCCTTACTTATTCAATTATTGTCCTGATCAAATATTTCAAAAATGCATTCTCGACAATGAGGTAAGTAATTTCATTAAATTTTGTCACTCTAAAGCATGTGGGGATCATTTCTTGTCAAAAAAAGAACTGTAGAAATCTTACAAAGTGGATTTTACTGGCTCCATATATTCAAGGAATCACATGAGTCCCGCAAAACCGGTGAAAATTGTTAAAAGGTGGGATTTATTTCAAAACACAGAGAGTCTTTAGATAATCTTCTATTGACTCTTAAGTCTCATCATAGTCGAGATAAACATCATGCAATTCATTACTTATGAACCCATTTTCATAAAGAACATGCTTCACATAGTCTTAGGAATCTAACTAAAAAAGACCCTGTTTGCTAGTTTTTAAAAAAACTAGATGGGAAGCCTATCCCTGACCCGTAGAGGGTGTTTAAGCCGTTCTTGAACGTAAAACCAAGGGAAGATGTGAGCCACAATCACAACCACCTACATGTATAGTTTTTTTAATAAATAAATAAAGAGAGAGAGTGTGTGTGTGTGAGAGACTCTAGCTAGCCTACATATAAGTGGTATGATTACCTTTTTAATTTCTCATCTATAAAATCCTCTCTTCCTTCCTTTCATTTCTACTCAACCCATACATTCAACGAAAATAGAAGTGTGTAGAAATGACAAGTTTCTCAGGTCATTAGATAAGAAATATTTTTGTTTTCGATGGATCCAGTCCTAGGAAAGTAAAGGAGTTTTTAGAATCAGCAAATCATCTTGGTCAGGTGCTAGCTGAGAGAAAGATTCATTTAGTGTATGGGGGAGGCAGTCTTGGGTTAATGGGAGGTGTGTCAATAGCTGTATTTTTAAGAGATAGTCAAGTTTTAGGGGTCATCCTTGAAGCTTTAGCACAAGGGGACATCATTGGAAAAACAATTAGAGAGGAACTTCAGGTCTCCACAATGTTTAACCATACTAATGTCTTTATTTCTTTACCAACTGTACATTCACCACAAACCCAGAGGTCTGTTAAATATTAATGGTTATTACGATAAGTTGTTGTCTTTTCTTGATCATGCTGTGGAATAGAAATTTCTAACATCTTCTACACGACAAATCATAATCTCTACTGCTACTGTTGAATAATTAATTGACCAATTATAATCTTTCATTCCTGTAATTGATCCCTCCATGAGTCGTATAAATTGGTCATCTAAGGAAAGCCATAAAAAGCTTAGATTAGATTTGAGTCTTCATTTGTAATTTTTTTTGTCTTTTTATTTTATTGTTATGTTTTGTTATTTCTTATTTTTGTTTCAGTATGTTTCAGGTTTGTCAATGTTTGTTATTTCAGGTGATATCTTGTATACTATATCTTTCTACCTTAGAACATTGAGGATAATGTCTCGTTTTTGTTGGGGGGAAAGGGTAGTAGCTAAAAAAAAACGAATTATGTTTTCTATTTCATAAAGTAAGTGCAAAAATGTTGTTACTATGATGAAAGAGTAAATGAGATCTTTTTATGACTCTTGAGATGCATCTTAGTAATCATTCTTAATAAGGTCTATCATAATACTTCTTGGAATATTCAGGTTTACAAACTCTCGCATTATTATCAT
>NW_011501185.1:54124-54349 GCF_000495115.2 Populus euphratica
AGGTTTACAAACTCTCGCATTATTATCATTTAATTCTGCTCATATACTTATTTAACATGTATTCTTAAACCCTAATTTACACACACACACACTTTAACATATGATTGTGGGTTGCACATTGGATTATTACATTATTTATGTTCTTTTATTAAAGGTAACAACTAAGAGAAAGAGATAATAAAAAAAGAATGATGATAATAAAAATGTAGATAAGTTTGGTTCCGT
>NW_011501184.1:0-18851 GCF_000495115.2 Populus euphratica
CTTGCTTGAATTTTTTTTTTTAACCTGCATATCACAACTAAAAAAAAACATTGATGGTTTTTTTTTTTGAAAATAAAGAACCTCACACCCCCCAACTTAAAACAATGCATTGTCCCGAATGCATGAACAAGAAAATATAAGAGATGGAAGAAAGAAGAAAAAAATGAAAATGAAAATAAAAATAAAAATAAAAACTCATTACTTTTGATACTACAATGGTATTTGATCTTCAAGATCCAATGTCTCAACTTCAGCCACAACATTTTCAAGATAAAGTTTCAATCAATGACCATTTACTTTGAAAATATTTCCATTCTTGGGATTTTCTACCTCAAATGCACCATGCTCAGAGATGGATTTAATCACAAATGGACCAATCCATTTTGTCCTCAACTTCCCAGGAAAGAGATGTAATCGTGAATTATACAAGAGAACCTTTTGACCAACATGAAAGGATTTTCTAAGAATATGTTTATCATGCAAAGTTTTCATCTTATGTTTTGAAATTTTTGCATTTTTAAATGCATCATTTCTTAACTCCTCTAATTCATCCAATTGAAGCTTTCTATTTTTGCCAACCTCGTTTTCATTGTCATTGAACTGCCGAATGACCCAATATGCACGGTGCTCAATCTCAACAGGGAGATGACAAGGCTTTCCATAAACTAGCCTATAAGGAGACATTCCTAAAGAGGTCTTTATAAGCAGTGCGATATGCCCACAAAGCATCAACTAGTCGTAGGGACCAATCTTACTGTTTTCTCTAAAATGTTCTTGATCTCCCTATTTGCCAATTCAGCTTGGCCACTAGTCTGTGGGTGATAGGGGGTACTGACCATATTTTCTCATCAAAATCCCAACGGGCTTGTTACAAAAATGTTTTCCCCCATCACTAATCATAGCCCGAGGCATGCCAAAACGAGATAAAATATTTTCTTTCAAGAATTTGACCACAACTCGATGGTCATTGGTTTGAGATGCAATGGCCTCCACCCATTTAGACACATAATCAACAGCTACAAGGATGAATTGGTAACCAAATGAACTTGGAAAAGGTCCCATGAAATCAATCCCCCAACAATCAAATATTTCCAAAACAAGGATGGGGTTAAGGGGCATCATGTTACGCCTAGTGAGGCTACCTAGTCGTTGGCATCGGTCACATGCAACACAGAAGGCATGAACATCTTTAAACATGGTAGGCCAATAAAAACCACACTACAAGATTTTGGCAATGGTTTTCTTGGAAGTGAAATGCCCACCACAAGCTAATGCATGACAAAAATTAATGACCCTTGGAATTTCATGATCAGGGATGCACCGCCTAATAATTTGGTCAGGACAATATTTAAATAGGTAGGGGTCATCCCAAAAAAAGGTGCGCACATTGCGCAAGAATTTTTGTTTGTCAAGTTTAGACCAATGAGAAGGAATCTGACTTGTGGCTAGGTAATTTGCTATGTCAGCATACCATGGAGAACCAATGTAAGAGACAGTACCTGCACAAAATAAATTTTCATCAGCAAAGAGTTCATTTATTGGAGATTCATCAATTATGGTCTTATAGCTTGAAAGACGAGACAAATGATCAGCCACTACATTCTCTACTCCCTTTTTATCTCGAATTTCAATGTTAAACTCTTGGAGTAGGAGGATCCATCGAATCAAACGTGGTTTGGCATCTTGTTTTCTAAGCAAATATTTCAATGCTGCATGATCAGTGAAAACAATAACAAGAGATCCAACCAAATAAGACCTAAACTTGTCTAATGCAAAGACCACAGCTAAGAGTTCTTTTTCAGTTATAGTGTAATTCAATTGAGCATCATTCAAAGTCTTGCTAGCATAATATATGACATGAGGTTTCTTGTCTTTTCTTTGCCCTAAAACAGCCCCAACCGCAAAATCACTAGCATCACACATCAGTTCAAATGGTAAAGACCAATCAGGAGCTTGTATGATTGGTGCAGTTGTCAACAACCCTTTAAAAGAATGAATGAATCTTCGATAAAAACCAGCATGTCCTAAAAAGGATCTCACATCTTTCACAGTCTTAGGGGTAGTTAATTTTTGAATGACTTCCACTTTTGACTTATCTACCTCTATCCCTTTCGAAGAGACAATGTGACCTAAAACAATGCCATGTGTCACCATAAAATGACACTTCTCCTAATTGAGTACAAGATTGCTCTCTTCACACCTTTCAAGAACTTTTTCTAGATTCATTAGACACAACTCATAAGAATCCCCATAAACTGAAAAATCATCCATGAAAACTTCTGAAAAAGTTTCCACCATGTCACTAAAGATACTCATCATACACCTTTGAAAAGTGGCTGGTGCATTACACAAACCAAATGGCATTCTTCTATAAGCATAAGTACCAAAAGGACAAGTGAAAGTGGTTTTTTCTTGGTCTTCTAAAGAAATCTCAATTTGGTTGTAACCTGAGTATCCATCCAGAAAACAATAGAAAGCTCTTCCAGCTACTCTTTCAAGCACTTGGTCTAAAAATGGAAGCGGAAAATGGTCCTTCCTAGTCACCATGTTCAATTTACGATAATCAATGCACATACGCCATCCAGTTTGGATTCTAGTTGGTACCAGCTCATTATTTTCATTCTTCACTACCATGACTCCAGATTTTTTTGGGACAACTTGGGTTGGACTAACCCATTTTGAGTTTGCAATAGGGTAAATGATACCTGCATCAAGTAGCTTAAGCACTTCACCTCTCACTACTTCCTTCATGTTTGGGTTCAATCGTCTTTGCATTTGCCTCACAGATTTAGCCTCTTCTTTAAGATAGATTCTATGTGTACATAAAAGAGGGCTAATTCCTTTCAAGTCAGTAATTTTCAACCCAATTGCTTTCTTGTGTTTTCTCACCACTCTCAAAAGTTTTTGTTCTTGCTCTATGCTAAGTTTTGATGAGATCACAATAGGATATGATTCATCTTCCCCTAGAAATGCATACTTAAGATCACTCGGTAAAGGCTTCCTTTCTAGTTTATCAGGTTGGACAAGAGATTCCTCAACTTTCACTTGGGGTGAAATCAAAGGCTCAAATGATGGGGTCCATTGACCTATTGACATAATAGGCATTGGATCTAGATAAGTCTCGAGTTCTCTTACTTCCTCATCAACACATTCCAAAGAACAAAATCTTTCATCATGAATTAAAGTTCTCTCCAATGGATCCTTGATCCACACTCTCTCAAAGTGTTCTTGACAAACTGTTTGGATGAAATCTACCTCTCTAATGTCCTCATCTTCCCCGATTTGTTTGGAGACATTGAATATGTTCATCTCCACAGTCATATTCCCAAAAGACAATTTCATCACCCCATTCCTACAGTTAATTAAGGCATTGGATGTAGCTAGGAAAGGTCTCCCTAAGATGACTGGGATGGGGGCATTAGAACCTTGAATTGGTGCGGTGTCTAACACTACAAAATCAACAGGAAAGTAGAATTTATCTACTTGGACCAACACATCCTCAACGATACCCCTGGGAATCTTGATTGACCTATCAGCTAATTGAAGGGTGATTCGAGTAGGCTTGATTTCTCCTAAACCTAATTGTTCATAAATAGTGTAGGGTATTAAATTCACACTTGCTCCTAAATCCAACAAAGCTTGATCTATCTTATGACTTCCAATAATGCATGAAATGGTAGGACAACCAGGATCTTTGTATTTGGGAGGGGTCTTAAACTGGATGATGGCACTAGCATATTCAGTCAGAAAAGCTCTTTCTTTCACATTCAATCTCCTTTTGACTGTGCATAAATCCTTAAGAAACTTTGCATAAGATGGAACTTGTTTAATTGCATCAAGGAGTGGAATATTGACTTTCACTTGTTTGAACAATTCATAGATTTCTGAGTTCATAAGATCTTGTTTAGGTTTCCCTAACCTTTGTGGAAATGGTGCTCTAGGAACAAATTCTAAATCACTCATTTTGACTCCAATTTTTCTTCAATCATCTCCTTTCTCACTCATCTCTTTCTCATTTATCTCACCTTCTTTGTCACTGAAACTCTCATTTGTCACTTGTGTTTTGATTCCCTCTTCACTTTCCCTAGATTTCTCCTCTACAATACCTTTAGGAATCCTAAAACCTACACCTTTGTCAACAATCTTTCCACTTTTAATGGTAGTGATGGCTTGGACTTGTTCATGGTTTGAAGGTTCACTAGGTGAGGATTCACTCATGTGTACCTGACCTCTAGGATTGGGCATTGGTTGAGTTGGGATTTTTCCCTTCTCTTGAATGCTTAGTGATTGAGTCAACTTAGTTAGTTGACTTCGAATGTCATCTAAGGTCCTATTGGTCTGGTCTTGGAATTTGTAAACTTGGTTGTTGATTCCTCCTTGCGTTTGCATGAATTGTTGAAGAGTATCCTCTAAGGATCTCTTATGAGGTGGTTGGTATGTGTTATGTGTGGGAGCATGAAATGGTTGGGGTGGAGGTTGAAATGTTTGAGGTACTGAAGAGCCCTCATTTCTCCATCCAAAATTTGGGTGATTCCTCCATCCAGGATTATAGGTCTCAGAGTAGGGATTGCCTACTTGGTTTGGAAATGGCTTTCTAACATTACTTGAATCAGAAGTTTGGCCATATAACACTTCCTTGAAGGCTGGAATGGTAGGACACTCAGTTGTCCTATGCCCTTTGCTCTCACAAACAACACAACTTTCCTCTTATTATTCACTTATAACATGCACTTTTTTAATCTCAAGAGACTCTACTTTCCTAGCCAATGAGGCTAATCTAGCATTGAGGTCATCAGTCTCTTTTAATTGAAACTTCCCACTTGAATGAGAAATGGTGTTTCTAGACTCAACATGAACTGGGAGAGAAGTCTCCCATTGCTTTGTGTTTTCAGCCAATTGATCAAAAAAATCAAAGGCCTCACTTGGTTCTTTGTCATAAAACTCACCATTACACATGGTTGACACTAGCTTTTCAAAATATGCGGTAAGAGAGTCATAAAAGAAACTCACTAACCTCCACATCTCAAAACCATGGTGAGGGCATGCATTTAACAAGTCTTTGAACCTTTCCCAAGCTTGGTGAAATGACTCATTTGGACTACAAGAAAAATTCATCATTTGACGTTGTAAGGCTACTGTCCTATGAGTAGGGAAGTATTTTTTCAAAAATTCAGCTTGCATTTCTCTCCATGTACCTATAGACCTAGGACGCAAGGAGTTTAGCCAAAGCTTGGCTTTATCCTTTAGAGAGAATGGGAATCATTTAAGCAGAATGGTTTCCTCGGTGCATGTTCTATCAATAAAAGTATTACATACCTCTTCAAAGTCTTTAATGTGTATGTATGGATTTTCAGAATCCATACCATGAAATGTGGGAAGAAGTTGAATCATGCCCGGTTTCAAATTGAAAGCTTGTTGGTTAAGAGGTAAGATAATACACGAAGGTGTACTTTGTCTAGCCGGGTGAAGATACTCTCTAAGAGTTCGAAAATTAGGTTGATCATTGAATTGTGGAGGTCCATTACCTTGAACACTCCCTTCACCCTCTACATCTTCAACATTAGCCATGATAAAATAATAATAATAATAATAATATAACAATTATATGAATATGAAAAGAAAGGAAAGAAAAGAAAAAAAATTGCAAATAAAAGTAATAGCTCAAAAATAAAAATACAACAAATTAATAAATTCATTCTCCAACTAATAAGCACTATTAACAACAATAAACATTAAAAGATAATTATAACAAGCTTGAATAAAAAGGCGGTAATACCGGCCAAGCACTTCAAACAATAAATATAAGAAAAATAATCATAACAAAACAACAAAATAAACTGAAATAAACAAGAGGCGGTAATACCGGCCAAGCACTTCAAACAATAAATATAAGAAAAATAATCATAACAAAACAACAAAATAAACTGAAATAAACAAGAGGCGGTAATACCGACCAAACACTTTAGACAATAAATAAAAACAATATCAACAAAATAAAATGAAATAAACAAGAAAAATATTAGAAACTAATAAGAATAGACAATAAAAGAAAAATGGTTGAACCAACCAAAATCCAACAATTAATAGTCCAGTCCGCAGTCCAATATCCGAAATGTTAAGGTCAATTTTTTTTGAGGCGGTAAAACCAGCCAATCTAATTAATTTTTTTTATATGATTTTTTTTAGTTTTCCAATAATCAAATCTAAATTTGTTACCTTTGCTTGCTAACTCCCCGGCACCGGTGCCAAAATTGCTTGACCGCTTTTTATGATCGGCTTGTTTTAACTCGCAAGTGCACGAGTGTGCGATGTAGCAATTAACTCGGTAAGATCGAGGTCATATCCACAGAGAGCTAGATCTGGAAATTAAGCTAAGTAACAAAAAAAACTCAAGAGAAATTAAATTAACAATAACTTGGTTGAAAATAATTGATGGATTTGTTTTTAAAGATAAAAAAAAATGTAAATAGATTTTAAATGACAAGAAAAAGTAAGTCTTGGTCCAAATCAATTTTAATGGTGATGTATTGGTGATTTATTCAACATATATAAGATAACTCAACCTAATATCAACGATAGTGATATTAGATCGGAAGATATTATAACTCAACCTAATATCAACGATGGTGATATTAGATCAGAAGATATTACAATGAAGATTAGAAAGATGAAGATTGATTATTGCTTAAGAATGAACAAGTACTTTCATATTAAGTAAGACATTGAATCAAGCAATCTCTATACTAAAACTAAAGTTTGTGCATAAAAATTCAAGATTATAACATTACCTAAATGATTTCAAAAATTTCTTTACAATAATAAATCATTCATGAAGAAAATAAGAAGATAAACATTAAGATTCATTCATATCCTAAAGAACTCACCTCAATCACCATTATCCTTGATTTGGATCCAAGAAAGAGTTTAGCCAACCATGATTATATATAAGAACACTTCAATAAACATGAAAGAACTTGAATCCAACTGAAATAATAAGTTTTACAAACTAAAGAACCGAAATCTATAAAGAAGAACACAATACAATTTCAGAAACAATTCGGACACAAATCTGACTCTAACTTTGGACAGCAATTCGACCCTCTTAGAAGCTTTGTTTTGAGAAGTCTATTAGAGACATATTTATAGGAAATTCTGTCACCTTTACAGATCATTAAATAACAGCTCATTTGGACACCTGAGTCAAAAGTTATGGGCAAAACACTGAAAGGTGTTCTGAAAAATCAAATCAAGACAGCTTTACAACTACTTTGGTGCACGTTTTTCTTCCTCATTTATGAGGTGTCTCCTTCTTCTTTTTGACCCAAAATAATGTTAAAATATCCCCTCCAGCTTTCCATCCATGTGCTTGCCTTCTTGGATCAATGGATTACCCAAAATAAATCAATTGTTATTTGTTGTGTGGACATGTAAGATCATGGATTGTGTTTGGGTTGATTTGAAGGTTGATTTGGGGTTGATTTGGGGTTGATTTAGGGCTGATTTTGGGCTGAATTTGGGCTGAATTTGAGCATCAAATAAGTATACAAATGTACTTATTATTTGGGCTAAGATTGACATTGAAACCTTGAGTGTTTAATGGTTGAAGTTTGCACACAACATAAGGCAAGTTTGGGCTTGAAATAAATCATATGATATTCTTTTCTAGAATTGGAATAGAATTGATTTTTGGGACAAATTTGGAGCACTTATTTGAACCAAGATTTGCTTCAATCTTCAACTAAATGTCTCTTCAATTCTTTGTTCTGAATTCCGACTTTGAATTTTCTGAATTAATTCATTTAAGCTCCAAAAACCTATCGAAACATTAAAACAAACTTCATTACTAAAAAACACATCAATTATTATAAAAACTACCAAATAAAAACAATAAATACATATGTAAAATAAGAGACTTAATGACACTTCTGATGCACAATCACTGACCCCAACTTAGATTATGCTAGTCCTCAAGCAAAACAAAACATGAAACCTTTAAAATAAAAATAATTATAATAACAACCATAATTAGGCTCGATTCATCACACTTGAAGGACCTATCATGCAAACATTGGTATCTTTAACTTAGTGTACACAATAGCGAATAAAGAAAAATAAGCATACTCACATTCTCTAAATCAAATATCCATACAAAATTTCCAAATTCAGTCATATTTATCATGCAACCAACATAATTGATTCATATGAAAACTCAACTTCTAATCTTCCCTTCTCACCAACATAAACAAGGTAGCAAACTAGAGAAATATCTATATATATATTTTTTTTTTCTTTTTTTTTTGAAGATATGATTTATTCTTTGTCTTTAAGTTGCCACTTCCCTTTTGACGCGAATACAAACATTTGTGATGAATGCACCCGGTTACTCACAAAGTCACAAACTTAAAGTGCTTTGCATACTCATATTTTAAGCTGCCGTTTGACGTAAAGATAAACATTTGTGATGAATACCCCTAGTTACTGAGCAACTCAAGACATTGGAGTAGATAGAACTTTGTACACATTTATTTATTTATTTATTTATGTAATGATTATTACTCTATTTACTTAAACCTTGTTTAGGACTTGATCAAAAGGGATAATCACAAGTAAAGCATCATACTCATCTTTCATGCATATTCACACAACTCACACAACTTTTACAAGGAAAGATGTACTTCAATAATCTTAAAAAAAAGTATGTTATATCTTGTTTTATAAGATATTATCTATCCCAAATTAAAGCATGCAATGTTCAACACAATAATGAACCCAAAAAGGTAATGATGATCCTAAACAAGTCTTGCCTTCAACACATTTATAAGGTGTCTCCTTCTTCTTTTTGACCCAAAATAATGTTAAAATATCCCCTCCAGCTTTCCATCCATGTGCTTGCCTTCTTAGATCAATGGATTACCCAAAATAAATCAATTGTTATTTGTTGTGTGGACGTGTAAGATCATGGATTGTGTTTGGGTTGATTTGGGGTTGATTTAGGGCTGATTTTGGGCTGAATTTGAGCATCAAATAAGTATACAAATGTACTTATTATTTGGGATAAGATTGACATTGAAACCTTGAGTGTTTAATGGTTGAAGTTTGCACACAACATAAGGCAAGTTTGGGCTTGAATATGATATTCTTTTCTAGAATTGGAATAGAATTGATTTTTGGGACAAATTTGGAGCACTTATTTGAACCAAGATTTGCTTCAATCTTCAACTAAATGTCTCTTCAATTCTTTGTTCTGAATTCCGACTTTGAATTTTCTGAATTAATTCATTTAAGCTCCAAAAACCTATCGAAACATTAAAACAAACTTCATTACTAAAAAACACATCAATTATTATAAAAACTACCAAATAAAAACAATAAATACATATGTAAAATAAGAGACTTAATGACACTTTTGATGCACAATCATAGATCATATTGACGAATTAGTTTATGATCAACTTGAATCTACTTTAAGTAAAAATGAGTTGGATGAATCTGAAGATTTGCAAATGATTTATTCTGAGGAAGAAATCATGGATGAAAAATGCATCGAAAATGTTGATGCGGATCTTTTATCAAAAGTGACACCAAATTCGACATCTGACATCACACCAATTGATGATTACTTTCCTAACGAATCCTTACTTTCTCTTAGTCCAATGCCTTGGTATGATAAAAATATTAATTTTCTTGCTTTAGGAGATTTGCCAGCAGATTGGAGTACCCAAGACAAAGAAAAGTTTTTGAACGAAGTGAAGAACTTTTATTGTGATGACCCTAACTTATTCAAATATTGTCCTGATCAAATATTTCAAAGATTCATTCCCGACAATAAGGTAAGTAGTGTCATTAAACTTTATCATTCTGAAGCATGTGGAAGTTATTTCTCGTCAAAAAAGACAACTATAAAAATCTTTCAAAATGGATTTTATTGGTCCACCATGTTCAAGGACACATGCATTCTGTAAAACTTGTGAAAATTGTCAAAAAGTTGATACTGGTCAAAAAGTTTTGTTTTATAATTCTCAACTCGATGCATTCCCTAGAGAGCTAAGATCAAGATGGAGCAATCCTTATGGGGCCTGTGATATTGAGAATTCAATGAATGACAATGTTTTTGAGGAAAATGGACATCATTTGAAAGCTTACTTTGATAATTTTCCTAGTGAAAATGAATCAACTACTTTGAATGATCTTGTAGATAATTTTCCTCTGTGACTTAAGTTGTTTCTTTCAGTTTCCCATAATAACTGATATTTGTGTATATATTTGTGCAATTCTTTGAATCTCTCTTCCAATTCTCATTTGAAAATGGACACTAATCTTGAAAAATTGAAAAAGTATTTTCCCGCTCTACCTCAGAATGTGATTACAAAACTTTACCGTGCTAGATGTGCAAGATTGAGATTGTTAATGAATCATGGAATTCTTGAAGATATTCGCTAGTTGATTGAAGCAAAGGTTCGATTATCAGGTGAGTCCTCTAACTCCTTCATTTCACACATGCCTGGAATAGGTAAAAGCACTTTTGCAAAGAAGCGTCATGCAAAACGACTAGAACTCTATCATCGATGTGCTAGATGGACTTGTAATACACAATGTCGTTCTTTAGGAATGGTATCTATAAACTGTGAAGATAAAATACAATTCATTAAGGATGGCCTGAGTAAGGAGTCTTTAGATAATCTTCTATTAACTCTTGAGACGCATCCTAGTGGAGATGTGCATCATGCAATTCATGATTTATGGCCCCATTTTCATAAAGAACATGATCGATTTAGTCTTGGGAATCTGACTAAAAAAGACCTTGTTTGCCAGTTTTTAAAAAAACTGGATGGGAAGCTTATCCCTGACCCATAGAGGGCATTTAAACCGTTCTTGGATGTAAAACCAAGGGAAGATGTGAGCCACAATCACAACTACCTATATATACACATGCTTTTTCAAAAGTAAATAAATAAATAAATAAAAAGAGAGAGAGAGAAAGTGTGAGACTCCAGCTGACCTCCATATAGGTGGTATGATTGCCTTTCTAATTCCTCATCTATAAAATCCCCTCTTTCTTCCTTTCATTTCTACTCAACCCATATATTCAACAAATACATAAGTGCGTAGAAATGGCAAGTTCCTCAAGTCATCAGATAAGAAATATTTGTGTTTTCGGTAGATCTAGTCCTGGGAAAGAAAAAGAGTTTTTAGAATCAGCAAATCTTCTTGGTCAGGTGCTAGCTGAGAGAAAAATTCATTTAGTGTATGGAGGAGGCAGTCTTGGGTTAATGGGAGGTGTGTCAATAGCTGCATTTTTAGGAGGTAGTCAAGTTTTGGGGGTCATCCCCGAAGCTTTAGCACAAGGGGACATCATTGGAAAAACAATTGGAGAGGAACTTTAAGTCTCCACAATGTCAGCTCGAATGAATGCAATGTTTAACCATGCTGATGCCTTCATTGCTTTACCAGGTGGTCTAGGCATATTGGAAGAGATCTTTCATATTTGCTCTTGGGCTCAACTGCACATTCACCATAAACCCATAGGTTTGTTAAATGTTAATGGTTATTATGATAAGTTGTTGTCTTTTCTTGATCATGCTGTGGAACAGGAATTTCTATCTTCTGCACGACAAATCATAATCTCTGCTGCTATTGCTGAACAATTGATTGACCAACTACAATCTTTCATTCCTGTGATTGATCCTTCCATGAGTTGCATAAAGTGGTCATCTAAGGAAAGCCGTAAAAACCTTAGATTAGATTTGAGTCTTCATTTGTAATTTTTGTGTTGTTTTATTTTATTATTATGTTTTGTTATTTCTTATTTTTGTTTAAGTGTGTTTCAGGATTGTCAATGTTCGTTATTTCAGGTGATATCTTTTATACTCTATCTTTTTACCTTAGAACATTGAGGACAATGTCTCGTTTTGGTTGGGGGGAGAGGGTAGTAGTTGATAAAAAAAAATTGTTTTCCATTTCATAAAGCATATACAACAGTGTTGTTACTAGGATGGCGGAGTAAAGGAGCTCTTTTGTTAAAGTGACTCTTGAGACGCATCTTAGTAACCATTCTTAATAAGGTCTATCATAATACTTCTTGAAATATTCAGGTTTACAAACTCTCGCATTGTTATCACTTAATTCTGCTCATATACTTATTTAACATGTATTCTTACACCTTAATTTACACACACACTTTAACATATGATTGTGGGTTGCATATTGAATTATTACATTATTTATGTTCTTTTGTTAAAGGTAACAACTAAGGAAAATGGATAGTATATAATTAAAAAAAAAGAAAAAAAATGCTGATAATAAAAATATAGATAAGTTTGGTTTCGTAGCCTCCCTAACCTAAGCAATTAAGCCCGAATGAGTGTTTTAACACCAAATACCCTAAAGTCAACTGACTTGGGAGCTATTGGCCCAACGCTTGTTACATGGGTTGAGGAGAAAAGTTTAAGGGAATCAAACATTACACTATCTACATATCAGTATCTGCGACCTGAGTTATTAAGCTCGTAGGGGTGTCTGAACACCTAATGCCCTAAGACCAATTGGTCTGGGAGTCATTAGCCGAAAGCTTGTTACATAGGTTAAAGATGCATGGTGTTTTAAGTTATATGTGTGTGTGTGTGTGTGTGTGTGTGTGTGTGTGTATAAGAAAAAAAAAAGACAAAAGAAAATAATCCCAATCTAAGGAAGTTAACCTTAAACATTATAACAAAAATTTTGTTTTCTTCTAAGAAAAGCCCCATAATTATATGTTGATACATTGAGCACAAAAGAAAGGTTTATTAATATCTTGTTAAGAGGTATTGAGTAGATATATAAATTTAATGAGAGTTTGCTTATCTAGATAGATTAATGGAAGTTAAATGATGAATACCTTGCTTTATGGAATTTGCAAATTGTTTTTCTATTTTAACGCTTTGATTACTAGGGACTAGTAATAAGCTGGTTGGGTGGTATGATTAGTACTTAAAAGTGCATTTTTATCATGGTTTTATATCATCATTTTGCACTTGAAGTATCAATAACTCGTTAACTAAAACATGTTTTATAATAATATATCTAATAATATAAGATACCTTTAATTTGTGGTAAATGCTCATTTTAAATGCAGGCCTATCACATAAATAAAAGGATTGATTGATGACTTTAAGAACTTAAATTGCAAGGGCAAAGAGATGACAAAAATTAGAAAAGAGATGTCGGTGCAATCCAAACCAGAACACTGTTCGATAATTGGGTCATATCTGGAGCTATAGATCTCAGATTTAGGTCTATTTTATATGGCTAGAAAGGTAAGACATGGGCCTATAACTTTCATATGGAGCCTAAGATCTAAAAAGGCCATTTTCAAGTCCAAATTATTGCAACCACAAAGAAGTCCGAATCTGTTCTCCAGCTCGAGCACTGTTTAGTATTTTGGCCATATCTGGAGTTCTGGAAGTCCAAATGAGCTGAATGTTTTACACAAGAAAGCTGAGACAATTGCCTACAACTTTCATATTTCGAGTGGCTCCAATTTTGACGTTATTAATGACATTTTGGGCAGACAAGAGAAGATAAGGATTGTCACCAAGTCAAGAGTTGGTCACCCACTCATCAATTAGTCATCAAATCAATAGTTCCAAGTTTTGGCCTATAGTTTGAGGCATTTGCCACGCATTTAGGCATCTTGGTTTCCAGATCAAGATCATGCTCTTGCTTTCTCTCTTTGTATTTTTTGTAATGTTTATGCTTTACTTTAATTAATATCAAGTTTATGCCTTTCATTTCCTTTCATTTACTTAGCTAACTGTTATCTTATTTATGCTCTTATTTTGTTTATTTATTTTTCTTTCTTACATTATGTCTAGCTAAGTTTATTATGTTAAGGTGAAAAGGTTACACTAATGGTGTAAGAATAAGTATAGTGTAAACTCAATATGGACTTTAATGTTTGATACTAACATGTTTTATATTTGTTATCTTGTTCACTCTTTAATACTTTGCTTGTTAAATGACTAATCTTGATTTATGTTGTATAACACTTGGTACAACAAATGCTTGGCACTTTCATAGCCCATACTGTATGGTATAACCGACACCTGAGCTATGAAAGGAACTTGATTTGTTGTTAACATAAGTTATAATCATGAATGCTTGACGAGATTTACAAGTATTAGCATTAATTGAATAAGATGACTAATGTAATCATGTTAACAATCTATAATCTGATTGGAACCTCCTTTGTGTATGGTTTCCAATTAACTAATAAGAGTTTATACTATACTTGTTTGACATACCATTAGTGGATCCTCTAACCTTGACATTTATTGTTATCGTTGTTAATCTTTACGTTAATATTTCATCTCAAAGTTCTCATCTTCATCTTCTTCTTCTTCTTTTTCTTTATTATTATTATTATTGTTGTTATTACTATTATTATTATTGTTGTTGTTGTGTTATTGTTATTTATAATTTGTACAATTAACCTCCCTATGGTTCGATCCCGGTCTTACTAGGTTATTTATTACTTCGACACTCCTACACTTGGGAGAAGACATCAATCTTTTAGTCGTGTCACCAATGATGTCCCCTTATGCTAAAGTTTTGGGGACGACCCCCAAAACTTGACTACCTCCTAAAAATGCAGCTATTAACACACCTCCTATTAACCCAAAACTACCTCCCCCATACACTAAATGAATCTTTCTCTCAGCTAGCACATGACCAAGATTTGTTGATTCTAAAAACTCCTTTTCTTTCCGAAGACTAGATCCACCGAAAACACAAATATTTCTTACTTGATAACTTGAGAAACTTGTCATCTCTACACACTTCTATATTTGTTGAATGTATGGGTTGAGTAGAAATGAAAGGAAGGAAGAGAGGATTTTATAGATGAGAAATAAAAAAGGCAATCATATCTTCTCCCAAGTGGAGTCTCTCTCTCTCTCTCTCTCTCTCTCTCTCTCTTTTTATTTATTTATTTATTTTTGAAAAAGCATGTGTATGTACAGGTGACACGACTAAAAGATTGATGTCTTCTCCCAAGTGCAGGAGTGTCGAAATAATAAATAACCCGGTAAGATCGGGGTCAAACTACAAGAAGGTTAATTGTACAAATTATAAACAACAATAATAATAACAATAACAACAACAATAATAATAATAGCAATAATAATACTAATAATACTACTAGTACTAGTAGTAATAGTAGTAATAGTAATAATAATAATAATAATAATAATAATAACAATAACAATAATAAAGACAAGAAGAAGAATAACAAGAAAGGTTGATGAGAACTTTGATATGTAAAATTAACGTAAGGATTAAAGAATGATAACAAACAATGTCAATGTTAGAGGATCCACTAATGGTATGTCAAACAAGTATAGTATAAACTCTTATTATTCAATTGAAAACCACACATAAAGGAGGTTCCAATCAGATTATAGATTGTTAACATGATTACAATTGCCACCATGATCAATTAAGTCATACCTTCAAGTGTTCAACCACCCAAACCTGATTTGAAGCCGTTGCCATTTGACACGACTGAAAGATTGATGTCTTCTCCCAAGTGTAGGAGTGTCGAAGTAATAAATAACTCGGCAAGACCGGGGTCGAACCACAGGGAGATTAATTGTACAAATTATAAACAACAACAATAGCAATAATAACAACAATAACAACAACAACACCAACAACAATAATAATAGTAATAATAATAAAAAAAAGGAGAAGAAGAAGAAGAAAATGAGAACTTTGAGATGGAATATTAATGTAAAGATTAAACAATGATAAGAACAAATGTCAAGGTTAGAGGATCCACTAATGGTATGTCAAACAAGTATAGTATAAACTCTTATTATTCAATTGGAAACCACACACAAAGGAAGTTCCAATCAGATTATATATTGTTAACATGATTACATTAGTCATCTTATTCAATTAATGCTAATACTTGTAAATCTCGTCAAGCATTCATGATTATAACTTATGTTAACAACAAATCAAGTTCCTTTCATAGCTCAGGTGTCGGTTATACCATACAGTATGGGCTATGAAAGTGCCAAGCATTTGTTGTACCAAGTGTTATACAACATAAATCAAGATTAGTCATTTAACAAGCAAAGTATTAAAGAGTGAACAAGATAACAAATATAAAACATGTTAGTATCAAACATTAAAGTCCATATTAAGTTTACACTATACTTATTCTTACACCATTAGTGTAACCTTTTCACCTTGACATAATAAATTTAGCTAGACATAATGAAAGAAATAAAAATAAATAAACAAAATAAGAACATAAATAAGATAATAGTTAACTAAGTAAATGAAAGGAAATGAAAAGCATAAACTTGATATTAATGAAAGTAAAGCATAAACATTACAAAAAATATAAAGAGAGAAAGTAACAGCATGATCTTGATCTGGAAACCAAGATACCTAAATGCATGGCAAATGCCTCCTTTTATAGGCCAAAATTAGGAACTATTGATTTGATGACTAATTAATGAGTGGGTGACCAACTCTTGACTTGGTGACAATCCTTATCTTCTTTTTTCTGCCCAAAATGTCATTGATAACGTCAAAATTGGAGCCACTGGAAAACATGAAAGTTGTAGGAAATTGTCTGAGTTTTCTTGTCTAAAAAATTCAGCTTATTTCGACTTCTAGAACTCCATATATGGCTAAAATACTGAACAGTGCTCGGGCTGGAGGATAAATTCAGGCTTCTTTGTTATTGCAACAATTTGGACTTGAAAATGGCCTTTTTAGATCTTGGGCTCCATATGAAAGTTGTAGGCCTATGTCTTACCTTTCCATCCACATAAAGTAGACCTAAATCTGAGATCTATAGTTCCAGATATGACCCAATTACCGAATAGTATTCCAGTTTGGATTGTACCAACATCTCTTTTCTAAGTTTGGTCATCTCTTTATCCTTTCAATTTCAGTTCTTAAATTCATCAATCAATCCTTTCATTTATGTGATAGGCTTGCATTTAAAATGAACATTTACCACAAATTAAAGGTATCTTATATTATTAGATATATTATTATAAAACATGCTTTAGTTAAGGAGTTATTGATACTTCGAGTGCAAAATGATGATATAAAACCTTGATAAAAATACACTTTTAAGTATCAATCAATGACTAATTTGATTTGATCCATGTGTTGACTTCCAGAACTAATTGCATTTGTATTGTATTGCCCCTTGGGATTTTGTTGTGGTTGAGATGGAAATTTACCTTTTTCTTGAAAATTGAGAGCTTATGTGAATACATACAAAGTTTCCTTAAAATTTCTTCTAAGAGGTGGACCATAAGAAGGTGCATATCCATGAGAATTTTGGAAAATATGGTGTGCTTGAAACTGTGGTTGTGAAGTTTGTGCATTGTCACTCTTCCAATTAAAATTTGGGTGATTTCTCCAATCAGGGTTGTATGTTTGCGAGTATGGGTTATGATTGGTCCTTTGGAAACTATTTAAAGCATGGGCTTGTTCATAGAGACATTCCTTAAAAGAATGCAAAATTAGACAGTCATTGGTCGAATGTTCATTAGTTCCACATATTTGACACACAATGTCTTGAACATATTTTAATTGACCACTCTTTTTCAATTCTAAGGCCTCGACTTTTCTAGCTAAAGATGCAAACTTGGCTTGGAGGTCATGATCTTCCCTAAGGTTGTACATACTTCCACTAGATGTATGAGGTTGAGTGTTACTCGGTGCCTCATACGTGCCTCTAGTGTCCTAATTTTGAGCATTTTTAGCTAGCAAGTCTAGGTATTCCATTGCTTCATTAAGGTCTTTATCTTCAAAGGTTCCAGTGCATATTAATTCAACCATATCTCAAAACTATGATGAGGGCAAGTATTAAGCAAGTCTCGATACCTATCCCAATTTTGATAAAATGTTTCTCCTGGTTTTTGAGTGAAAGTGGTAATTTGTCTTTTGAAAAAGTTTGTTCTATGAGAAGAGATAAACTTCTTTAAAAATTGTTATTGCTTTTCATCCCATGCACGAATGGATCCTGGTCTCAAATTTTGTAGCCATGTTTTAGCTTTATCTTTTAATGAAAAAGGAAAAGGCTTTAATCTGATGGTGTTCATGCTACAATTTAAGTGATTATAGGTGTTGCAGACCTCCTCAAATTCCCTTAAATATAGGTATGGATTTTCTAAATCTAAGCCATGAAAAGAAGGTAAAAGTTGAATAATGCCTTGCTTAAAATTAAAATGAGATGCATCATGAGGAAAAATTATACATAATGGTGCACTTGTTCTTGTGGGATTCATGTAATCTCTAAGTGTTCTAACATGGTTATTCTCATTATGAAGTGATTGATTATCTTTTTCGGCCATATTTTTTGAAAATGATGAGGATACCCAACAAAGTCTACCACTTAATGTATGTGACCATACTCTCATGCAGGTGTAAGAATAGAGTAAAAGGAAGAAGAAAACAAAAGAAGAAGAAACAAGAGAAAAGAAACAAAGTTATATACAAGAAAAGTAAAAAGAGAAAATAAAATAAATACTATAATTTGTACAAGAACTTACCTCTCCGGCAACGACACTAAAAACTTAACACGACCAAAAGATTGATGTCTTTTCCCAAGTGCAGGAGTGTCGAAGTAATAAATAACCCAGCAAGACTGGGGTCGAACCACATGGAGTTTAATTGTATAAATTATAGATGACAATAATATGACAATAATACAACAATAACAACAACAACAACAACAACGACAATAACAATAACAATAACAATAACAATAACAATAATAGCAGTAGTAGTAGTAACACTAATAATAATAATAATAATAATAATAATAATAATAATAATAATAA